>NW_006203745.1:341003-377117 GCF_000334495.1 Tupaia belangeri chinensis | reverse complement strand
GAAAGAGGTACCCTTAAGGGAGTCTTCATGTGGACACAATCGGCTCCCTAGCTTTAGCCAGCAAGGAGCACAGGCACACACATGCATGCTGTACTTGGCATGTACAGAGGGCCTCAGGTTACAAACCTGGGACTTTACCACGTGGTTTCAGCATCACAAAGAGTTGCTTTACTGCAGCTCTACCATGGTCAGCCTCGCCAAAATTCTTCTGATTCCAGAATTCTCAGTTAATTTAATTGTAATCTTTTATGTAGTTAAATTGAAATATATAAGCATTTATAGATCAGGTGAATTGTAGAAATCACAGGAAGACTAATGTGATGAGAGAGATACCCCCAGGCTAGAGTAAACCTTCCTTAATCACAAACATTATGCCAGATTTTTTCTGGATGGTATAATTAAAGAGTCAGATAAAATTGGCAAAAGATTTAAGTTTTACCTTCATATTTGGGATATTTTCCTAGCCAGTCTTTTGCTTAAAATAAAGTGAGATGTTCATTTAATGAGACACTCTACAGCATGTGGTTACTTTGTTTCTTTTTAAATTTAATCTCCTGATATTTCAGTTTATTTAGTTGTAAAATTCAATGACTTCATCAGTAAAATATATTGGCATCACTGAGCTTATTTTGGTGCAAAATATTTTTACAATCCATGATAGATTTTTTTCATAATATACATTTTCCATGAACTTTTTGAAAGGTGTGTGTCTGTGTGTGTAATTTATATCTGGAGAGGAGTAGATTACAGTTTATGTCTCTGTATTTCTGTATAGAGCTACACAATATATATATATATATTTGGGCATCAGAAAAGTCATGATGTCATTTTCTGTTTTTCTGTACAAAAATGTATCATGACTTTTCCAATGACCCAATACATATATATCTTAAATGTTTCTAGTTGTTTTTTTAATTATTATTCCTTTAAGAAACATTTTTGCAATAGGGCACATGCACTCACTGGAGAGATGGAGAGACATAAAACGAAAAATCACCCCTCAGGGGAGATGGCCATGCCACAATCCCTTCTCTTCCACTCTCCTCTCAGGATTTTGGGCATGCACACATACGTGCCTGGAGTGAGTTTTAAACCTTTGGGTCCGGGACTCAAACCACAGTTGATTATGTGGGAGTCCAACGATTCACCCATTATGCCATCTGCTGGTCCCCTTTTTTTGAGAGAGAATTTTGCTATAGGGTGTGTGCACTCACTGGAGATAGACAGACAGAAAGCAAGAAATCACCCCCTGAGGGGATGGCCATGCTTCAATCCCTTCTCCTAATTTCTCCTCTTGGGATTTTGGGCACACATGCACACGTGCTTGGCGTGAGATTTAACCTGCAGGGTCTGGGACTCATTCCACAGTCAACTACATGGGAGTCCAGTGATGTAACCATTATGCTATCTGCTGTTACCCCTAGTGTTTTTAGTTTTTAAAAGTACAGTATTTTATTTATTGTAAGGCAAAGCTTGGTTTAAGCCTTATAAACTTGAATATTATCTACTTTCTCTGAACTCCAGATAGGTCAAAAGTTTTCCAGTACTATTTGTCCCAGACTTATATGAGTATTGAGTTCATGGTAAAAGGGCCAAAACTGCACCTTAATAATAATGGTGAGCTAGCCTGTAATGAGATAGCTAAGGAGGCTGGGTCCCACATGGTCAACTGCACAGATCAAATCCTAGACTCAGAGGCTTGAGAAACATGCAGGGTGTGTATGAGTGCATGTCCTAAATCCAGAAAGCACCCACACCCTCTGGCAAAATAAAAAATAATAATATGTCAATGAGGTTATTCATGTGAAATGTGTCCAGTATTTCTAGATAAAACTTCATTAGCCTTGAACTTCAAACACAGCTTAGAAAATGTAATGCATGATCTGGTTGGCCGGAGGACTTTGCATGTCCTTTTTCAGACATGATTCTGTTTTACTTGAAGACCACTTATTCTGTATCTAATACATTCCAAATACACACATGCCCATACATGAACATGCACACACACACACAGGTTTTGGATTCAAGGAGTTCATGGTACAGTAGAAAGACAAATAATAAAATCAATATAGTATCATAGTGAAAATAATAGATGTACAAAGTATAGTAATAAGAAAACATAGAAAATCAAATAATAAATTGGTTAGGAAAGGGACAGAAATGCATACAGAAAAGATTTCTCAGATGTAACCACTGAGCTGGATCTTGAAGGATAACCACATGATATTGGTTAAATACATCTTGCCCCTTTTACTCCTTCCTTGCAAGCAGAACAACTTATTACTATGAAAGCATTTTTTAGACAGAAATGTGATCACAGAATTTATTCAGATGTCAAAGAGTACTCACTATTTTTCACTACTACTAAAAATAATTATTATTTTTTAAAGTTTATTTCTTCCTTCTATGAGTGAGAGAAACAGAGACAAAGAGACAGCCCTCCAACAGGGAATTATTGGTGCCATGATCCACCACAGCGTCAGCCAACCCATGTCATGGTCATGTGTGAGTATGGTGAATTCAGGGAGGTTGCTAGATGCAAACTCAGAAACATCCCATGTGAGCAGCCTCACAAAGCCCCCAAAACAATTATTCATAACATTGACCAAAGAAAACTATCTGAATATTTTTGGTAGAGAATAAGAAGTAAGAGATTAAGAGAATTTCAGATACCATTTTCTTTCTTTTCTTGTTTTTAATTGCCAGAGGGTATATGTGCTTAGCAGAGAGGGAAAGAAAACATCCCCCCGCACCCCCCGCCAATGGGGAATAATTATGCTGCAGTTTCTTCTCCTCCATTTTTGCATCCTGTCAGGATTTTGAGCACACATACCCAGCATGTTTTTCAAGCCTCTGGAGCCAGGAAATGAACCGTGTTGTCAGCTATGTGGGATCTAGCTCCTTTAACCAGTAAGCTATGAAGCCAGAACAAAAAATCATTTTAATAGTTTAAACAGGGGACCAGCAATTAGCGTAATGGCTATGTTGCTGGACTCCCATGTAGTCGACCGCGGTTCACGTCCCGGACCCAGTGGCTTAAACTCACGCCGGGTGCATGTGCGTGCGTGCCCAAGATCCCAAGAGGAGAATGGAGGAGAAGGGATTGTGGCGTGGCCACCCCCCCGGGGGGTGATTTCTCGCTTTGTATCTCTCTGTCTCTCTCTGTCTGTCTGGCGAGCACATGCACCCTATAGCAAAAACCTCTCCCAAAAAAAAAGAATTGTTTAAACAATCTAATTTAGTTCAACTGATGGCAGTGGGATTCTCTTTGGGATATTTCTTTCTGTGGTAAGACTTGGCAGAGCTACAATAGAGAGCCTGAGTCAGAAGTGCTGGCAGAGGTGGGTAGTAGAAGGGAGGAGCTGATTGTGTTATTGCAGCATCTAAAATGATACAGCCATCTAAGTTGTGATGACATGGGTATTTTCAGGATGAGGCAAATTTGGACTTGATAAAAATTTCAAAGACAGGGAATACAAATCAGAGGACCATAGCAAAATATCCTTGGTTTTCTCTAAAAGGCACATGAAGGCATATTCTGTAACTGTCATGATGAAAAGTGTCTTCAGAAGCATCGAGAACTGTTGAAGTGATAGCAAACTGGGGTAATTTCAAGTATGAATTAGGCATAAAAATGAGCTTTCTATCATCTAGAATTGACTGGTTTGACAGACAAAGGAGAGAGGCAAAAATGTAGTGTAGGCAGAAGTTGCATAGCATCCTACTCGTTTACTGAGTATAGAATGGCTCTATACAAGACGGGAAATGCTAATTCTATTACATCATATTTACATAGTGGAATAGAATATAAATATAACAATTTCATTAGTGTCCTAAAAATTCCTTTGAAATTTTTTTATTGGCCTCTGAGTTCTAGATTCAGTATAAGATCTATTCCCCTGTCCCCCCCCTCTTTTTTTTTTTTGCTATAAGGCATGTATGCTCACCAGAGACAGCAAGAGAGAAAGTAAGAAATCACTCCCCGGGGGGATGGCCACACCACAATCCCTTATCCTCCATTCTCATCTCAGGATCTAGGGAATGCATGCTCACATGCCCACTACAAGTTTCAATCCACCGGGTCCAAGACTCAAACTATGATCAGTCGTGTGGGAGTCCAGAGCCTTAAACCACTACAGTACCTGCTGGTGCCGCAGTCGGCTACATGGGATTACTATCTTGATGTGACCTCATTTTATGCTGTTTGGTTGTCAGAAAAGTCATGATGCATTTTTGCATAGATAAATACATCATACAATATCAAAAAAGTTCAGCTCCACATCTGACAGCAGCTGCATGAGTAACAGTTCTTATGCTGTTCCATACAGCATTTAGGTGCTAGAGATATAGACTCCACCTTCTCATCTCCTACTAGAAAAGACAAGAGCTTGCAGTAAACAAATCTATACACCAATGTGAAGTGTCAGGTCTGAGAATAGAGAGTGAATGGGGCTAGGATGAGGGGGTCAGGAGAGATCAGTCTGTAAAGATGGCATCTAAATTGAGCCATGCTGAGGGATAAGTGTTACCAGTAACAGAAACACTAAGTACAAGGGTCCTGAAGTGGGAGCAGATTGGGTGAGTTTGCAGAAGAGCAGAAGGCCAGTGTGGCCATCGTGCAGTGAGACAAGTGGAAAAAGGAACAAGATGTGGTCTCAGGAAATTAGGGACCAGATCAAAACCCAGCAGTCCATTTTAAGGACTTTTAATGTTATAGAGTTTGTTTTTGTTTTTGTTTTTGTTTTGTTTTGTTTTAGAGATTTTTTGCTATAGGGCACATGCACTCACCAGAAAGACAGAGAGAGACAGAGAGACAGAAAGTGAGAAATCACCCTCCAGGAGAGATGGCCATGCTGCAATCCCCTCTCCTCCATTTTCCTCTCAGGATCTTAGGCACGTACACACATGTGCCTGGCGTGAGTTTAAGCCACTGGGTCCAGGACTCAAACCATAATCGGCTACATGGGAGTCCAACGACATAGCCAATTACACTAACTGCTGATCCCAGAGACACTATAGAGTTTTGATCAGTGGACTCAAATAATCCTTTAAAAAGGATACCCTGTGGAGAATCCCCTGAGCAGAATAGGTGAAGGTGGAAGCAGGAAAGCAAGTTAAGGGACTTTTGCAGTGATTCAGCAGAGAGAGGATGATTGCCTGGACTAGGATATTAGCAGAAGGAGACCAGATTGGATTCAAAATATATTTGGAAGTCATGGCTAACAGAATCTGTTTATTAATTAGTTGCTAAACACAAAAAAGAGTTCAAGCCTGAACACAGGAAAACATGATAATCCAGTAGTTTTGAAACATTTAAAAGGTGGTGATACTCTTTTCTCAAATTCATGCTTATATGGAACTCTGATGTACAATAGAGATTAAAACAAAGCTCTTTGGAGCCATACAGTGGCACAGCAATAGAATACAACACTCCTCAAGGCAATTCCATGTGAAAAGGGTCTCAGTTTAAGTCTAGAGACTTCCCTGAATATGTCAGGCTCATGCTTGCCCAAGATTCACCTGAAAGCTGGGGGTAGATTGCAGTATCAAGACCCTGATAATACACTCTCAGTCTATCTTGCTCATAGAAAAAATAAGTAGATAAATTTAAGCTGTTCTGGAATAGACAAGGTGTACAGACTCTACCAGTATGTAATGTTCCCATTGGGAAGACCTCTGAAACACGTTTGCAAGATTAACTGCTAAATTCCTGTTGACATAGATCCTCCATGATGTAGCCATTGGCAGCCTGAGGAGTCACACAGCCCTGCTTGTCTCTCTCACATCTGTTTTTCCTTACCTACTTTGTACCCAGGAAGCACATTTTCATTTTTCAAATGTCATCTCTATAAAGTCTTTTCAATATAGGAAATGCTTGTGCAGGCTTTGACCTGTACATATTTGAAGAATTCCTTCCTTTATTTTATCCAGGACCCATACAGGATCACAGTATTTACTGTTAAACATAAGATAACCTACTTCACGCACCAATGCTAAAATGCCATTTATTATACCACACTGTAATGTTGTTCAACCTATCGTTAAACCCTTCCTTCCTAATTTCCTGAGTAAGCTCCTCTCACTTTAGATTAGCCCGATGATGTTTTCAAGACATATATTATCGAAGTTTGTGCTAATTATACTGGTTGTATTTCCTTAGGAACATACAGAATAGATCTAACCATTCTGTCACATGTAATTTATCGGACAAGTTCTTATTGAAGACCTACTGTGTGCCTACCACTATCCTAGACACTGAATAATCACTAAAGAACAATCTAAGATTCCTCTTATCACAAATTAAAATCATTTTCTTCCAATAGTTTACCAAACCAGAGGGTTAAATTCCTTAATTACCTTGCGGGAAAAGGTTAGAAACATGAGAAAACATTTCCTTTATATCATTCATAAATTGAGAAATATTAAGAATTATGTAACAGGTAAATACAAGGCGTTTTCAAAAAGTTTATGAAAATGTGACTTATGAGAAAACTATGCGTGAATTTAAAATTTTTTCCTCTAAAATAAACTCATACTTTAACTCAATTTCCCACCAACTTTTTGAAGTCTCTTCCTATAAAAAACAAAAGCATAGCTCCCTGAGAACTTTGTAAGTCTGCTGTATTTACCAGCAGATCAAAGCCAATTTAAGACATTGGCTTTGACCTAAAATTGGCCAAGTGATGCTTCTAAAAATTAGAAACAGAAAGCCAAAGGTTTAAGATGAATAAATTTGTATTTTAGTTCAACTCAGTAACACAAAGGAAAGAAGGAATGAGTTTGCCAAAGGCCAACAAAGAGTAGCTGTTTTGTGAAAACTATAAAAATATCCTTTAGGGGCCAGCAGGTAGTGTGGTGGTTAAGGCAGTTGGACTCCCACATGTTCAACTGTGGTTAGAGTCCTGGACCCAATGACTTGAAACTCATGCCAGGTGTTTGTGCATGCATGCCCAAAATCACGAGAGGAGAATGAAGAAGAAGGGATTGTGATGTGGTCATCTCTCCGGGGAGGAGGGGGGTGATTTCTCACTTTCTCTCTCTTTCTCTCTAGTTAGTGTATGCACCCTATAGGAAAAATCTCTCTCAAAAAAAAAAAAAGTAGAATATTCTTTAATAGAGTCAATAGGTGGCATAGAAATTGGGGTGGTTGGATCCTACGTGGCCTACTGAGAAGTTCAAGTCCTAGACCCAGATGCTTGAGAATCACACCAGGCACGTGTGCATGCATGCACAAATCCTAAGAGGATAATGTAATAGGAAGAGGGATTGCAGCATGGCCATCCTCCCTGAGGGTGATTTCTCACTTTCCCTCTCTCTTTTTCTCTGTCTCTTTCCAGTGAGTACACACACCCTAAAGCAAAAGTAAACTGAAACTAACAAAAATAAATCTAATATTCTTTATAAAATATGACCAATATTATTCAAATCTTTATGGTCACATTTACATGACTTGGTTATTGGACTTATTTTTGTTTCCATGTCATTAAAATGTTACAAGGAAACAGTGGGCAATTTATTTGAAGTGGGTGAAATGAATCCATCAGATAATTGATGACATCAAGATGAGGATTTAAATACGTGACTATTCTTGGTACATACGTGACTATTCTTGGTACTGAAAAATATAAATAACCAAACCAAATATAAATTAAATGTAGTGCATTTCTATATGCAATATAAATATTTATGTGCCAATAAGGTGTTCTGACAAGAGCAGCCCTGAGGAGAAATTCTCTTTATGTCTTACACATGTCTTGACATATTTATAGTTAATCTGGAGCACAGATACACATTATATATTCTGTCTGGGCATAGTCCTCTCTACTTCTTGCCAAAAAGCCTTCATTTCTGGGAATGCCAGTGGTGAGTAACATCTCTTTAAACACATGGGTTAACTTAGGTTAATGACCTTCCTTAATGGATACACCCTGTGCATATGCACCCACGTGCATACACACACACACACACACAGTGATGTGCACTTGTTAATGGAGAGAAGCAACAACAGTGAACAAGTACAATATCCATTTTAAATACAATTTTGAATGCATACGTGAAGCTCTGCAATATCCACGGCAGAGGGCAGAGTGAAGTTAAGTCACCAAGAATGGGCTTTCTCATGACAGTTCAAAAGCATAACATTTGTTTTGAGATATTTGAGTAGACACATAGTGTAGCATACTGGTTAGAAGCATAGATTCTGGAGTCTAGCTGTTCAGTTTAAAATTCCAAGTCTGCCACTTAGGAGCTCTGGGATTTTAAGCAAGATACTTAACCTGTTTGTGCTTCAGTTTTTTTCATCTGCAGAATGGATGTAATATTATTTCAGAAAGAAAAAATATTTTTATAAATTTAGCATAGCCTGTTTATAAAGTATACAGTTGTGGATAGTAATGTCCTAAGTCTTCATATTCACTCAATATCCACTCAATGTCCAATCCTGCCAGCCCTCTTCATGATAAGTACCCTGTACAGGTATGATAAGCAGAGCAAGATGTGGTAGATGAGGCTCCCCTGGGCCTCATTTATAAGGGTCCTAATCCCTTAACACCCTTATCTGAAAAGCCCCATCTCTAATACCTTCAGAAGTGAAGTTTGGGATTTTAATGTACAAACTATGGGAGAGACACAGACATTTAGACCATTGTATTGACCAATAATAAGTAATAAAGTTTTGTTTTGTTTTGTTTTGTTTTAAATCGTAAGTGTAGTGTGCTCATCAGAGATAAAGAGAAAGAGAAGGAGAAAGTAAACCCCCCCCCCAACCAGGGTGTAGTTATGTCATAATTCCTTCCCCATTTCTCCATCCCATCAGGATTTGAGGCATGCATGGACATGCACATGGTATGTCTTTCAAGCTGCCAGGGTCAGTATTTGAACTGCAGTCGGCCACATGGAATTCAGCTCCCTTAAGCACCATTCAAGCCCCTAGGGGGCCTAGCCTAGTGGTTAAGTTTTTAATGCTAATTTAATGTTCAACTTGTATCATTCACTATTCATTTTTTCACTCAGCAAATAATCACCAGCTGTGTGCTCTAGATGTAAGGCTATGTCAGCAAGCATAACAGACAACCCCACCCTCATGTAGTTCACAGAGAATGTTCTAGAGAAGTCAGACACAGTAAACAACTAAATAAGTAAAATATATATGGCATATCAAATAATGATAATTCCTATGAAAGAAAAAATATAGCAGAGTACACATAATAGTGAACCAGATGGCAGCAATAAAACATTTAATAAGGTGGTCAAAGAAATTCACTGAGAAGCTGACATTCGAGCAAGAACATAATGAAGGAAGGAGACATCAGATGGTGGGTAAAGGTTATCCCAGACAGAGGGAGTATCTCATTCAATGACCCTGAAGCAATAGTGCACCTAGTACATTTAAGAAAATACCTATTAGTATAAAACTTATAAAAAGAAACATAAAAGGAAATATTTCTGACCTTGTGATAGTAAAATATTTTTTTGTAATTTCCAGAGGGTGTCTGCACTCAATAGAGAGAGAGAGAGAAAAGAGAGAAAACACCCACATACACAATGGGAAGTGATAATACCACAATTTCTTCTCCTTCATTTCTCCATCTTGTCAGAATTTTATACATAAGTGCATATGTCCTGGCATGTATTTCAAGCCATTAGGGACCCAGTTCACTTCACTACCAATCTATGGGGCTCACCTGAGAAAAGATTTCTTAGATGGAAAAATACACACCTTATGGAAAGGCTAAGGGCTAACATCCTGGCCTACTGGTTAAGGCAGTCAAATCTCACATGGTTGACTGTGGTTTGGGACCTACACCTGGTAGCTTGAAAACACACCAGGCACATATGCATATGTGCACAAAATCTCAAGAAGTAGAAGTGATAGAGGAGCTTGTAATGAAGTTAAACATAAATTTATGATATGATCCAGTATTCCCAATCCTAAATATTTATCCAAAAGAAGGAAAAAATAAGTCATGGGCACACAAAGACTAAAATGTGAAAATTTGTTACAGCTTTATTTGCTTTATTTAACATCACCAAAAATATTACACAAACCACCTATCTTCAACTGCTAAAGAGCAGAACATATCACTGTTGTGCCATCACCTGGTCTAAGCTATATCTTTATATTTAAAGTGGATTATTTGCAGACAATATATAATTGAGTCTTGTTTCTAATATATTAAATATGATAAAGAATTGTGGAAGAGACACAGATAAAGAATTGTGGTACAGCCATGCAATGAACCACTCTTCATCAATAAAATAAAAAACACACAAATACAGGTACATAAAACAACATGATTAATTTTAGTAGTCTTATGCTACATACAAAAAATAAGAAACAAAGTGTTAAGTATTGTAAAGTACCATTTAAGTGACATTCTATAAAAGGCAAAATTGCAGGGGAAAAAAAAATCAGACCAATGGTCTTCTGGGGCTAGGATTTGATTATCAGTGAGCACAGAGAACTTTTGGGGGTAATGTGTATATTGTATATCTTGATTGTGGTGGCATTTGCACGATTGTATATATTTTTCAAAATTCGTAGAAATGAACAACTAAAAATAAATTTACTATAAAGGAAAATTAGGAACAAATAATCCCATGAATATAAAAGGTAGAACAGTATCTTGGAACATGGTATATAATTCTGGTAACTATGTTTAAGTAAAATGCTAATGGACATAAACGAAGTCCAAAGAAAGGAACCTAAATTACTCAGGTGGGTTCTAGACTTGCCAATTGATCATAGCATAGAAATACTACACACTCTTATCTGGAAAGATTAAGACTGAGCAATATCATTTTTAAAGATTCATTAATGAATCCCAAAATTTCAAAATAAACATGAGCATGGGCCAGTAGGTGGTATGGATCCCACTATGCTGGATCTCACATGGCCAACCCTGTGATCTGAGTCCTGGACACAGCAGCCTGAAAAACATGCCGGGTATGTGTCATGCATGCCAAAATCTTGAGAGGAGAAGGGATTGCGGCCTGGTCACCCCTCTTAAGCAATGATTTCTCACTTTACCTCTCTCTCTTTCTCTCTACAGTGAGCACACATGCCCTATAGCAAAAATATCTGAAAAAAAAAAAGATAGAAAAAATTATCCTGTTAAAGTGGAATTAAGCCAAAGAGAGATTAGGACTTCTGAAAATAGATAATATATTTATGAAACTTTCTTCAACAGGTTATGCTAAAACTGACTTTAACAGTACATTAAAAGGATTGTACATCATGACCAAGTAGGATTTTTCCCTGAGATACCAGGATGGTTCAGTATATGCAAATCAATGTGAAACACCACATTAATGAATGAAGGATAAAAAATCTTATGATCATTTTAGTATACTCAGAAAAATAATTTGACACAATTCCACTTCTAATCTTGATAAAACTTCCAACCAATTAGGTATATAAAGAAATAAACACAATAAAGCCATGTATAAAATGTTAATAGCTGTAATAGTCAATGTTGAAAAACTGAAAGCTTTCCCACTCAGATCTAGAACAAGGTAAGGATGATCACTCACCCTTACTTCTAGTCAACATAATGCTGGAAGTCCTAGTCAGAGAACTCAGGCAAGAAAAAGAAATAAGAAGGGCCCAAATTAGAAAGGAATAAGGAAAATTGTCTCTGTTTGCAGAGGATGTGATCTTATATGTAGAAAACTCTAAAAACATCATATACACAGAAAATAAACTGTTATTAACTAGTAATTGAATTCAGTAGTTTTTTATGGTACAAAATCATTGAAAGTGATAGTGGTGGGGCCAGCAGGTGCCATGGTGGTTAAGGGTGCTGGACTCCCACATGGCTGACCACGGGTCAAGTCCTGAACCTGGTGGCTTGCTTTCTCACTTTCTCTCTCTCTCTCTGTATGTGTGTGTGTTCCTCTCTGGCCAAATTAAATAAGTGAGTAAAGTTAAATGAAATAATTCTTTAGAGAACAACAACAAAAAACACAGTTGTTTTCTCTACACCAAGAATGACCTATTTGAAAAGAAAATTATGAAAACAATTCCACTTATGATAGCATAAAAAAGAATAAAATGCCTAGGAATAATGTAACCTACTTAACTAAGAAAATGAAAAACTTATACTCTGAACTATAAAACATTGATTAAAATAGTTAAAGAATACAGAAATAAATAGGACAGCCTATGTTCATGGATCAAAATAATTAATATTGGTAAATTATGTATACTACCTAAAGAGACCTTTGTTTTAATGCAGTCCCTGTAAAAATTCCCGTGGTGATTTTCACAGAAATAGAAAAAAAGCACTAGTAAAATTTATTTGGAATCATACACATGAAAACAAACAAAAATAGTGAAGGCTATATTAAGCAAGAAGATAGGAAATATTGACTCAGGAACATGCAGGCACAAGGGTGATTGGGTCTTCACCCACAGTGATACATGAGTTCTTATCCCGTACTAAGAAAGAATTAGAGTCACAGACACAGAAAGTAGTTAGAGCAAAGTGAGGAGAGGGGGGAATTTATTAACAAAGCAGGGAGTTTATTAAAGGAGAGGAAAGGAAAAACAGAGCTCCCAGGAAGGGAGGGGCCCTGCAAAATGGGTTGCCAAGAAAGAACTGTGTCAAAGGGTTTTTATTTGAGTCCTATGTCTGGACTTAAGTTTTAGGTGGAGCTGTGCATGCATTCCCCTCCTAGTGGGGAGGGGCGCATGCTGGGTGGGTCCAATTATTTCCCTGATTTTTAAAAAATAATTAATTATTTATTTATTTAATTCCGTATGTTGTTATTATTTTTTAATTTTACCAGACAGAGACAGAGAGAAAGGGAAAGCGAGAAAGCAAGCTGCCAAGTCCAGGACTTGAACCGCCGTAGGCCACGTGGGAATCCAGTGCCTTCAACCACCACGCCACCTGCTAGGCTCTATTTTTCCTAATTTTGGAGGGATACCAAAGTCAGAAGATTCTTTGTCTAGAAATGTTGGGCCATAAAAACCTTTATCTTATCTTCTTCCTAGAATGTGGTGGGGCATGAAAAAAGCCTTTGTTTTAGGTCTAGTTTATGCTGCCTAGGTTAATCACTGAGCCACCAATGCCTCCATCTCAAAACTTAGCCATTTTGTGACTCCATCTTGGGCCCATACTCTAACTATATTTTTAGGGTCCTTGTCTTTTACTTCAGTATCACACTCCTTGATTTCATAACAGACTGCTGTGGACAGAAGTCTGACTGCTTTTTCCTATTTTTCCAAACTCCTTCCCAGAGGGCCTAGCAGGAGTCATGCCTACAAATGTTAACAGACCATTTTGACCCATTGGTAACAGGATTTTTCCTATATCCTGCCCCTGGCATAGTATTGGACTATCTTTGTGATGTATACTAAGCTTTCTTATCTCTGTTAAAGTACATTCCTTTCTGATCCCAGCAACCTTCCTTTTCCAAATCACCACCCTAAAAACCATGAAACACACAGCTATAAACTACAAGCCCCCACCCACCCACCATTGCTTCCACATGTCCACCTTTGTGGGTCAGACCAATGGAAAAACTTATTTTTTTAATTCCAAACTCTGTCTCTCGCTTTCAAAATCAAAGGGACCCCTGTACCTGGTCACTCAGGAGAAAGGCATGTTTGCCTCCTCTCCAGCCTAGGTCACTCATATTCTGCTTAGAAATAAGCCACATTAATTATTATTTTTACAGAGTTGGTTATTTTCTGCTGACACTGCAAAGCTACAGTAATCAAAGCTATATGGTACTGGCAGAAAAAACAAATACACAGCCAATGTAATAGAATCAAGAGCCAAGAAGTAAACTAATGCTTCTATGCTAATGGATCTGCAGGGTGCCATTATCTTTCATAATGAAGAAAGAATAGTTTCTGCAATAAATGATGAGAAAATTGAACATTCACATGCAAATGAGTTAAGTTGGACTCTGTCTCATACTAGTAACAAAAATCAACTCAAAATTAATTGAAGAGTTAAATATGAATGTGAAACAATACAATTCTTAGAAGAAACCATAGGGGAAAAGGTGTTAGACTTGGAAGTGATTTATTGGTTATAACTCCAAAAGCACAAGCAACGAAAGCAAAACTGACAAAAAGGGATTACATCAAACTAAGAAATTTCTCTACATCAAAGAAAACAGTCAATAAAATGAAGAGGCAGCCTACAAAATGATAGAAAATATTTGTACACCATATATAACAGATTAAAGTACAAAATATATAAGGAATTCTTACCACTCTTCAGAAAAAAATGAAAATAACTTTACTAAAAATGGGCAAAAAACCTGAATAGACATTTCACCAAAAAAACACACAAATGTTGAACAAGTTTATGAAAAGTCACTCAGCTTCACTAATAATTAGGGAAACACAAAACAAAATAGAGATTTATCTCACACCCATTAAAGTGGTTGTTAACACAAAACCAAAATATAAATGTCCTTGAAGTTGTGGAGAAAACAGAAACCTGTATACTTGGTAAGAATATAATTTAGTGCAACCATTATAGAAAGTGATATGGAGTTTTCGCTAAAAATTAAAGCCAGAATTATTATTTAATATGGCAGTTTCACTTCTGGAAATGTGTTCAAAGGAATCTTCAAGAGAAGAACCTGGTTCTCATATAACACATTCTAGCTGCTATGTCACACACCAATGAGAATAGTATGCTTTTAGTATTATTGTTACTAATTTTTCTTATTGTTAAAGCCAATTTGAGGCAGGGACTTTAATTAATTGCAATTGAAAACATCCAAATTAATACACACACTTAAACAGTAATTCCCACAGTCTCAAGTATCTTTCAAAAATATGGAAGGGTTTTTTTGTGAAACTTTCATTTTTTTAAAAATTTATCCTTTATTATAATTCAAATTTTGATAGTTCAAACAAGCGCTTTTGTATTGCATGCATATGAAAATAATTTTTAAAAAGCTATAATCCACTGAAGAGAGAAATTTTCCTTCTATATTTTATGCAATTTGTAAGTATCCATTACCTGTGCTTCATTTGCTAATTGCAGCATATTTCTAGCAATGCATTGTAAACTGGTCTTCAGTCTAATGCTTGGTAAAGAAGTCTGAGATTTATATGTTTATTCACAAGATAGTTATTCACATTTTTTGCTGATTGACAGTGGAACGGTTAACCAGACATACTCCTAGAATTTACAGCTTAGGGAGAGACATTTTAAAAATATGGAAATGTATGAATAGTCATCATGAAATATGGTGAGAGAAATGCAAGGTGCTCTTATATACCTGTACTAGGGAAATCTTCTCTAGGGTAAGGGCTCAGAAAAGGTTTTTCTGAGGACCGTTTTTGTTTGTTTCCTTTTTTGTTTTTGCTATAGGGAATGTGTGCTCACCAGAGAAAGACAGAGAAAGAGACAGAAAGTAAGAAATTACCTCCCAAGCAATGACCATGCTGTAATCCCTTCTCCTTCATTTTCCTTTTGGGATTTTGGGCATGCATGCACACCTACCCAGTGGGATTTTTCGAGCTTCTGGGTCCAGGACTCAAGCCATACAGTCAGCTATATGGAATCCGGCCACCTTAACCACTATGCCATCAGCTGACTCAAGGACATTTAAACACAGACCTGAAGAAGAATCTTCTAGTGAGGTAAAGCTTAGAGAGAGAAACAACAGAAGTAGCAGCAGCACATGCCATAGGAGGAGATGTCAGGCTAGTTCATAGACTGAAATAGACCAGTGTGAGTGAAATGTAGGGACTCAGAAATAGAGTGGCCTGAAGTTACTACAAAGACAGATGTGAAATCATTTTGAAACGAAATTTGAAGTGAACATGAAAAATTAGCTTTATAAATCTAGCCAACGTTATAGCAAAAGTTCATTAAAGAGGGGCTGGCAGGAGGCATGGTAGTTACGGTGTTGGACTCACACATGGCCGACCATAATTCAAGTCTCAGACTTGGCAACTTGCTTTTCACTTTCCCTTTCTCTCTCTCTCTCTCTCTGTCACTCTGTGGTAAAATTAATAATAAATAATAATAACAAATGAAATTAAGTTAAATAAAAAAATAAATCTAAAAAATAAAGTTCATTAAATTAATGGAGAGACCAACAGATGGCATAGTGGTTACGCTGCTAGACTCCCATATGGTCGACTGTGGGTCGAGTCCCAGACCTGTTGGCTTGAAAATCACACCAGGCTCACGTGCATACATGCCCAAGATCCTGAGAAGAGAACGGAGAAGAAGGGATTGCAGCATGGCCATCCCCCTGGAGGATGATTTCTTACTTTCTTTCTCACTCTGTCTCTCTCTCTCTCTGGCAAGTGCAGGCCCCCTAAGGCAAAAACCCCTCATAAATAAATAAATAAATAAATAAATAATGGGGACCAACAGATGGCTTGATGATAATGTCACTTAACTCCCACATAGTCAACCACAGTTCAAGTCTTGAACCCAGTGGCTTAAAACTCATGCCATGTGCATGCATGCCCAAAATCCTTAGAGGAGAATGGAGGAGAAGGGATTCTAGTGTGGCCATCCCCCTGGTATGTGATTTCTCACTTTCTGTCTCTCTGTCTCTCTCTTTCTCTCCAGTAGTGAACACACTCTATAGCAAAAATCTCTTTAAAAAAAAGAAAAATATATAATAACGTCAATAGTCATAGTTATATTGGATTTCTCTGAATATTTAAAAAATTTAGTAAACACGAATGTGTTAAAAAAATAAACCTTTAGTAGTAACCAGCATACTTTACAGAGGGTATACAAAGTATAGCATTACTGCCTGTGGCGATTTTCTATAAACATCCTGACATATTATTTACAATCTTCTGTCTTTTACATCTGTATTTTATATAATCTATTTCACTGTTTTGCCCTGGGCTGTATGTTTTTTTATTTCATGATTAAATTTACATCCCCAACAACACAGTAAGATCCTGAAGCACAGAGGTTTTGTCTTCTGCTTCTTTTATATTTCTAGAAAGTGCTTGTTTAGTTGTTACTTAGAAAATCTTGTTGATTGGGAAAGTTCGACTCTGCCTATGAATCACAAGAACTTCAGATCACAACTTGCCAGCAATTTCGACGGACAAGGAAGCTATAAATCAATATTTGATACATAATAATTAGGGACAACCTAAACAACTTCCTAGGAGGAAATAAAAGATCCCTGGTCTTAGGTTTTATATTATTCCCTAAGACTTTGGGCAGATAATAGCATGTGTCATCTAACTTAGTAAGGAGCATAACAGGCCTTTTCCATTGTTTTAAACTTCAGAGCAGCTAATAGGTGGGGTATTTACTTTTTTCCTGAATAAGATTCCAGGAATTCTTAATTCAAGTACTGACATAAGAAATATTGAAAAGAGGGGACAACAGGTGGTGTGATGATTAAGGTGCTAGATTCCCAGATGTCCAGCCATGGTTCAAATCCTGGACTTGGTGGCTTGAAAATCACATCAGGTGCATGTGCATGCATGCCAAAACCCCAAGAGGAGGATGGAGGAGAAGGTATTGCAGCATGGCATCCCCTCCTGGGGAGTGATTTCTCACTTTCCTTCTCTATATCTCTATCTGTCTCACTCCTGCAAACACACATACCCTGTGGTAGTAACCTACAAGGAAAAAGAAAAGGAAAGAAATATTGAAAAGAATAATGCTAAATTACAGGAAAGTGTGTAGCAAGTCTCATATTACCCTCTATGAATACATAACATGGTACCTCTCATGTTAATCCTTTCATTAAAAAAAAAATTCTATGAGATAGTCTAATGGCCTCTCAATAATTCTCTTTTGAACTCAAGTCCAATTGCTTCTACCAAAATAGTTTTATCTATTATCTTCTGCTACTCCATAAGATGGTTCTTGAGAAATAAAATGACTATTTGTGACAGAGCTTGGGAGAATATCACAGGGGACAAAAGCAGAACTAAAATAATGACTGAAAAAGTATTTATAAACTGTTAAGCACTCTCTCTTCTAAAAAATATTTTGCATTATTTGTCATTGAAAATTTTTGGCATGCTGTTTCTATAAAACTTCCATATTTTGTTTCCTCTTCAAATATTAGTTATAGAAAATGCTATTAGTTGCAATAACTTTGAACTTTAAATAAATACCAACTCTATTTTACATATATGTTATATTTATGTATATTGTATGTATATATATATATACACACACACATATATGATATAATATATTGTATATATTGTATATATATATATACACACACATATATGATATAATATACTGTTATGTATTATACACACAATATATATACAGCACAGGTGCCAAACAAAATGTGCTACTGTGCTACTGTGCTACAGTGTCTGGCAAAATAAGTGACCAAATACATAAATATTGATATTAAAAACACATTTGTTTTCAATAGGCAGAAAATGTTCTTCACCTGGCTCCCTGTATGATTGGTACAAAGGTACGAAGGTTTATACTTCAGTGGTATTTTGCAATCTAGTTCAGAGGGAGGAGCTGTAATTAAGATATAATTGTCCTAGATAAAGGAGATCAACAATGTTCATTCGCACTTAATATAATCTGCATATTAAATAAACAAAATTAACATGTCCCAGAATCTTCCTGTCCACTCTGAAGGGCCCCATGTGAAGAGATAGTGGGGAGGATACAGAGCTGTACAGAGAAGTTAAGAGCTTTTTATTCTTGGAACTTTTCTCTCAAATGCTGAGTTCTCTTATCATTGACTAATTCACTTAAAAAAAATCATACAACTTAAATGCAATTAAGATTCATGATTTTTTCAAGCAACTATTTGTTGAAGACCTGAGTATACATTAAGTGGTTCATTAATACTTAATAAAATACTGTAATAAAAATCACCTAATTCCCAGAAGTTTCAAAGAGTATAAGTTTCAAACAGTATACCTTGTAGCTATTAAATAAAACAGAGCAATTGAATATTAGCTGCTGAACTTTTAAAATAAAGTTACAAATTGTGTGCCTAGTTTACAATAAGTATGAAATTCTGGCTGTGTAAGAATAGGTAAGGATCTGAAGTTTATGTTCTGATAGATCCTACTTTTATTTCCATAAAGAGATCAACGGAAATTTATTTCTATATATGTATTCTATATTTGCATGAAAACCCATTAATCAATGTATTATAGTATTACTACTGGCTTAAAAATAAAACTCTGAAAAGGAATTATAGCAAAAAAAAGACTTATTTCATAGATGAATCCTTAATAATTGCACAGTTCATGAAGTATAGTATGGGATTTTGAATTTAGTTCCCATGTATTTTCTCCTATGCAGTGAAACAGTTAAACACTGCAAGTGTAACATTAGTATCCTCATCCTTAGCATATGAATCAAATAAAACATCCTTCTAATAGGTAAATTCATGCTAAATTATGTTTATGTCATTTATTCTAATGCATAGATAACACATCATTCAAGCACATAATCCAATTCCACCCACCTAGAACAATTCCTAATACATGCCTGTGGAATGAAAGTGCTTCTTTCAAATTTATTAAATCACTTCCAGAAAGATAATCATAAATAGAAACCACTTTATTCCTATTTAGAGATATGCATATTAGTGCTGCCTGAATTTCCAATCCATTTCATTTTTCCCCCCTTTGAGGAATGGCAGGCTGATGCTGAAATCTAACTGTGGCTTACAGTATTAGAAATAGTACCTAGTCAGCTTGTACAAGGTGGGTACTGAGATAAGAATACAGTTGGCCATGGTCCTTGATAGCAAACCACAATAACTCTGTCAGAACACCCGTATTTCCAGCTTGTAGAGGGCTCAGGAGAGTCTGGGCAAAGAAATTCTCACAATACAAATAGATGTACACAGCAGTACTCAAAAAATTGACTCAGTGGCCGTGTTTGTGAATGAAGAGAACAGCTAATAAGCCACATTGTTCCCGTTGCCACAGTTCAGTTATAGGTAGTGTTTAATGTTCTGAAAGCAAGAGAAAGCAGCTGACCTGTTAACCACATTGAAGCATATAGGCAATAATGGTTTTGCCAAAATAATAAATATTGACTAAATTCTTGCAGCTTTTATTGTGCCATAGAGTAAAGAACCCAGGAGCAGTCCTTAGCAAGAATTAGTTGCCCCTTCTCCAGCCCCACCCCAAAAACTGAGTAATGAAAAGCAAGGAATCTAAGCCTATTATCAAAAAAGGACACCTTTCTTGAGTTAATTTTATGAAAAATATTCTCTTCATTTTTTAAAATGTGAGGGTACTTGTTTCAATCATTTTATTTGATAATATCCCAAGTATCTAATTACAGTATCCCATGCCTTAATTTTTTTTAAGTAATATGACATTTAAGTTCTAAAAAAAACAAAATTGGGACCCGTCTCATGACCTAGTGATTAAGAGAGATGGATCCCATGTGGCCAACTGTGAGGTTCAAATCCCACACCCAGCAGCTTGAAAAACATGCTGGGTGCATGCACATGCTTGCCCAAAATTACAGGAGGAAGAAATGGAGAAGTTATTGTGGTGTGACCATATCCTATTGGGATGCTTTCTCCCTCTCCCTTCTCTCTCTGTCTTTGGTGAGTTCACATGCCCTTTGACAAATTAAAGAAGAAGAAAAAACTATTGATCTTTCCTTTAACTAACAGAAATCGTGGCCAGTACCACCTACAGCAACTGAAGTTTGAATCTTGAAATGAAGACATAATCAGGAACTAGTCATCACCAAGGAACAAGGAGGTTATGGAAGGACAAATGATAAGGAGAGGAAGGAGGCAATAGGGTTATAATGATATAGGAAATGCCTCAATGATTAGTAGAGAGGAGATTTGATGTAGTTTCAAGGTGATGTCTATGCTAATACTTGAAACTCAGTCCTTACTAGGTTTCTACAATCTGTTCAGATCTGCACATGTGACTGAAATAATGAGTTCAGTGTGAAAGATGGAAATAATATAAATTACCTGATTTTTCATCTATTTTCAAAAGCCTTTATCAAGATAAAGTTGTAGGTTTATTTACTTTGTATTGCTGATGTCATACACTGAAAACCTCAATCATTATAGGTCCACCTGCCTGTTGATGTATATTTGGCTGATTATAAAAAGAAGCAATAATTCCTTTGGGGAAAAAAAAGAATAAAATGGGACAAAGTGTTTGGCACTAAGGAATACAGAGAATTCTCTTATTAACTGGGGAGACATAATTTAAAGCAACCATACAGAGAATATGTTCCACACGTTTGAAGACCATGGCTGTGCTCTTCAAATAATTAAGATGTGAGGGTAGGAGAAAGACTTTATGGTAACTTTGATTAGAGTCTTGAAGGAAGCCTATGGAGTCTTAGCAAATGTGTGAGGGACATTTACTGCAGGCAGAAGAAACGTCATGTGCGTAGGGGTCTCACTGCCACTGTCTTGATTTAGTTCTGCAACTTTACCAGGATGGCCTTAGAACCACCAAACTGTACTGGTTCACTCTAAAGGTACTGAATGGTGAATTTCATGACTTCTCCCCTCTTTGGGGGTTGTTTAAATATTTACTCAATTTTCATAATAAAGTTCAGAGATTTTCATCTGGCACAAAAGGTTCTAGGTGGTTACAGTTATCAATTTCACCTAACAATTTCTAACATTGATTTGCAAATGTATCTCAAGTTGTCGGAACTTTGTAAGGGCTGTTCCAGAACACCTCCTTCATTCTCCTCCACCTAATCTCTACTTGCTTTTTAAGACTAAATTCAATGATTACATATTCAGAATAACTTTTATGAGATTGAGTGGGCACCCTCACAGCAAACTGTACTTCTTTTTTCACATATGTTAGGTCATGTCTTCAGGCTGTGGACTATCAATTTGCCTTTTGCTATGAAGGTCTCCACTTGCTGGTTACCATATTTCTTATTCCTGACTCACTTGCAAAGGGTATCAAACATAGGGACTGGTGAAAAAAAATCCTGCAGTCTCAGATAATTTAAACGAATCTCTAGTGACTTAAAAGAGTTCATGTTCTCCAGATTAACTAGCTTTTAATCCTTTGATATCACAGAGTTCAAGTTGAAAAGGACTTTAGGACTATCTAATGAAGTATTTTAAAAAGTAGTTTTAACCGTGACTCATAATAAAAAATGTTTCACATCATACCATCATACACACAAATGCTTATATATCGGAAGCAATAATTCCACAATGTAATATGCTACCTAAGATATAATTAAAATATGATACAATTAATGTCAAATATTATTTCATTACAATTTAAATGTAATGAAAAGGCATTAAAATGAATAATGTCAAAATATACCAAATAATAAAACCAATAAATCAAAATAGCTTCTTGCCTATCCACAAAATGATTTTAAGACCCATTAGTGATAACAACCTCCAGCCCCCCATTTATTGTACTGCAAACTTTTCCCATATTTTATAGACAAAACTGTTGTCTTCAAATGTGATCGACTTGTCCAGACAAACAATCGCAAAGCTGAATCTAGAACACTTCTTAATCTCATGCTGGTACTTAAGATAAGACTTTTACTAAGAAGCTATAGCATATCTGACTCATTCATTCTTTAAGATTAAATCCTTTGGGCAAAATACCTTCACCACTGGTTCAAGGGACTCACTACCTAAACTCCTTATCTTTAGGTACATTCCCATAACCCATAGTTTTTAACAGCGTCTGTGTTAAAAACAGTATCATTCTGGAATTTAATTAGAAAGTATACTTAAAATTCTCAGAACTATTTTCGGAATGGAAATATGAGGAGTAGAGATGTTACCATAATTAAGAAGGGAGGAAACAGGCTGATAGAAAAGCCACACTGCAGAATTCTGAAATACGTGCAAGAGTATACGAGAACTTCAAATTTTTTATAATTTATTTAAACCAAAATTGTAAGCATATCACATTTATATGAATGATTATAAAGTAGAAGAGTACATTTTTTCTATGGAACGTTTTTATCCTATTCTGTTCTTATCTTAGCAAATAATAAAATATACTTTCTTGTATTTAATAACAAGTATAGATAATGTACCATATCATGCAGTCATGAAAAGCTATATGTGTGAAATGGACTGTCTTTTTCATGTTCATACTATTATTTGAAAATAAATCAGGGATTTATTTGAAAAAAAATCACTCATTGTTTCAGAGTGCTAGAGCCTACAGGCCTAAAGATTTTTATTTAATTGAATATGAAATACAATGACTAAATAATGGCAATCATCACAAAACCACGATTAAGTCTGAAATATCAATCAGTGCAAAACATGAGAAATTCACATCTGTAGAGAGATCAAGAACCTCTTTGCGAAACAAAGTTAAACTAAACAGGAGTTTGGATAAAATTATTCATCAAATGCCAGTTTATCATTTCTGAGTCTCTAAAATTAAACATCTAAATAGTACCAAAATATAAGTATATATACTCATTTCTTTACTTTAAATTCATTAATTGATTGATTGTTTTAGAGTTCAATTATTACAAATTTCATATAGAGTCTAGGTGTTATTTCAGAGGTTATTGACATATATTTTAAGTTTAGTAATTTCATTCATGTAACAATAATCCCATGGACATTGTATTTTCTATTATTTAGAGTTAAATAAAAATTCTAAGAGTATCCTTTTAATTTTCTGTTTTTCCACAATATGCTTCAATAGGCAACATATGATAAAAATTCATACCATGCTATTGAACATATTAAAGAAATTAAATGAATAATAGTCGAAAATTCTTAAAAGCCTAGAGTTTTTTTAAATATGTAAATGTAATACATATACTGTATTAATGCATATTATTTCTGTTAGTGAGAAAGGACCACATTGGTTCCTTTTTTTTTTTCAAAAGAATTTTTACATGTAAAAACAATAACAAAATAAGACTTTAGAACAATATGCAATAACACAAATAGAAAACTCCTGTTTTTAAAGCAATCTTCACCTACTAACATCTGCTTCGCATTTCTCAGGAGCTATAAACCTCTGTCCCCATCAATAACCCTTACTGAGGAAAGCTGGGTACTTACGCGTACATCCTGGACCCGGGCTAGGGCAGCTTCTATTCAGTCACCATCTGATCTATATCAGCCAGGTCAGGGCTGGGAGGCTGGAAAATAATGACAGTCACTGGCAACAAGAAAGCAAACAAGTCTGACAGGTTTAGTGACTGAAGTCTGTAGTCTTGATAAACCCTGATAAGAACATGATCAATTTTGTGCCAGCTGGTTCCACACAGTGAGGTAATTGTCACTACCTGAGCAGAGAAGCGCCAGGCAGTAAAGTGCTCACATGTGCAACTGGTGATGATTCAGAAGGCCACACTTTTCTGGTTGGGGAGGTATGATCAGCATTAAGGAGTGGCCCCAATTTGTTTTAAAAAAATATAAGAGAGAAATGCCAGGGTACATTGATGGCACTTCTTACTACTTCTTCATTAGAATGTTCCATCTCTTCCCCTTGAGGGAATCACAGTAGAGCAGAGAAGACCTGGGTTGTGGCCCATGCCACCTGTCTCTGCCATGTTGGAGGTGTGACGATGGGCAAGCTGCTCGACTGTGTGGACTTGCTTTCCTCATAAGTAAAATGTCAGGACTGTATTTACTTTTTCTGTTTTTTATTTTTGTTCTTAAAAAGTAATAGATTTTATGTAAAGAATTTATTTAACCCCAAAGTGGCAAAAAGAAAAGGATAATTTAAAAAACACTTTTCCCCTTTTTCATTATTAAGAAGATCTTAATTCACCTTAGTATTGTGAAGTTCCAGTATTTAGAAATAGCCCCTTTAAATACTTGCATATGTGCACATAGATTTTAGTCTGCAGACATGAACTTCTAATGAAAATCAGTATGTCATAGGATAGATACAATAATTTAAAGAGCTAGTTTTTAAATCTCATGGCAAAGAAAAAATTCAAGGAAAAAGCTATGAATATGAATTTTTATTATTCATACTGAATACCTCTATCTAAAATACTACAAATACAATATGAATTTACATTTTTGTTATATAATATATCACTGAGACATTAATAAGGAATGTATTTTCCAAGACATTTTACAGAAGGAAAAAATGAGACAGATTGTTAGTTTGTATTATTATTGATGTGACAAAAAGACAAGAGTATAATTGAGAGTCAGGATAACGCTTACTGATCACTTTAACTACATTAAAAACTTTCTCTTATTTGGGCCAGCTGGTGGCATGGTGGCTAAGGCCACTGGCTCCCACATGACTGACTGCATGGTTTCAAGTCACAGACATGGAGACTTGAAAAGCATGTCAGGTACATGTGCCCAAAGTTCTGACAGAAGACGGCACTGCAGTGTGGCTATCCCTCCTGAAGGATGATTTCTCACTTTGCCTTGCATTCACTCTCTCTCTATTTCTCTCTCTGTCTCCAGCAAGCCCATGCATCCTATAGCAAAACAAAACAACACAAAATTATATCTTAATTTAGTAAAAATAATTTCCTTCTTTGGAACATTGATTTTTTTTCAAAAGTAAAAAATATAAAAATTTTAAAAAGATGCTAGAAAAGTTATATTACTGTTAATATATGACTATAGCCCATTATTATGTCGCTTTCTATATAGTATATACAGCAATACTTATGCTACCTTGAAATTAACATTGTTCAAATCTCCTTTTAGAATAAATTAATATTTTCAAAATCCTTATTTGTTAATAATCATGAAAATATTCTCTGCCACTTTTATTAATAAATATGGCACAGCAGAAAACAAACTCTATGGTTTAAATGGAAGAAATCATGCCATATAAGAAGCATGATTTAATAAAGCATGTCATAATAAATATAAAAGCGAGCTCTGAGACCAGCCGGGTGGTTCAGTGTTAATTCATGCTTCATGAGGCTGAAGTTCTATGGAAGGCCCTGGGTTTGCATCCTGAGGTCGTCTTGTGCACTCCAAGTGTACGCTCCAGGTGTGTCTTTGTGTGATCTTGGCTGGCTATGGCTGGGGGCAGGATTGCGGTGTGAAGACTGTGTTGGGAGTCCCTGTTCCTTTGTTTCTTTCTCTTTCTCCCTCTTTCGTGAAACAAAAAATAATTAAAAACAAACAAACAAACAAACAAAAAAAAACAGAACATTTGGGATGAGACGTGTTACGTACACAGTTCTCTTAATTAAGAAAGTCAGCATTTTCATGTTGAATCATTACACATGGAGGAGTAAAACCTAAGAAATACAGTAATATGAACTTTAACCATACTTAAACAGTTAAATGTTTCAGCAGAAGCTATCTTATTTTTAAAAGCTCAAAAATTCAGATTTAACTGTTTACTTTAGGAACCTTTCCTGTTGAGCCATTTTAACAAATTGTTTCCTATTGGGTTTTAAAACTTATATTTATTTGTTTTTGTTTTTTATCCCCCTCTTTCTGCTTTCAGTGAATATGTAAAAATAATTCAATTTTACCCTCTGCGGTAACATCCTTATCGTGGTCAGGAGGCTCTGTACCAGGCTCCTGTGCCTGATAGGTTCAGTTCATGCTGTCATTAACTACCTGTCAGCCTGAGAATGTCCTGAAGCTTTCTACATCTCAGTTTCTCCTTCTATAAAATGAGGACACTACTTATATCTACTAATAGTTTAAATGACATGATAAATGTGAAGAACTTAAAATAGTTTATGGTTCATAATAAAATCCTCACAAATGTTAGGTGCTTTATTCTCCCTCAGCAATTCATTTCGCCCCCAGGATTAGCATTACATTCCTAATTGTTTTCACTAGATTTCAAATGTGGTATTTTATAAACTCTTTGGGCCTATCACTCTTTCTTCAGCGACAAATTGTCTCATGTTCTTTGTTTTAATTGTCATGAAGAATAAAAGACATCACACTACAAAGTTCTAATTAACTTAGCATATGAAGATTTTAAGCAGAATATTCTTCATAAGGCTAGATAACTTCATTAGCTAATTCTAAAGGCTGGCAGGTATTAATAATTTGTCCTGTAAAAGTGAAATTACTGCATGTAACTTTTATTTCATTGGCTCTCAACATCCTCACACACATTGCCACATGTGGGCAGAAACATACTAATTTCTATTGCTGCATTGTTGATTGATTTATTATCATTCAAGACAATGTGTGTATGATGCAAAACACCAATGGAGAAAAGTCTGCAATACAATGATGTTGTACCATAATGTCAAGAGGACAGTAAATGTATCTCCAAATTGATTGTATTTCTTCAATGTCCAAGATAAAAGAAATTTGAAAATATAATTTTTGTAATAGACTCTATTAAATGATGGTGTACATATCCCTGTCATTGCAGATTTTATAACAAATGGATTAAATTTTAAACTTTTTCAATGAATCATCAGTAAAAAAATATATATATAATAATAACAGTACTTACTAATAGCCTAAGCTTTGAGGGTCAGAAAAATGTCAGTATATAATTTTAGGATTGAAGAAAGAACTTAAAGGTCTTTAATGCAAGATTACACATGGATCCAAAGGATGAGCATCCACAAGGTGTTAACATGGAAAGAAGAGGCCACCCTCAGGGAAGACAATGAGTCCCATAGATTAGAACGTGTACATCACAGGCCTGAGGAAAAGGGAACCAAAATGAGTCACTGTTCTATTAATGTATTATAAAAATTAATTGGCATTATCTGTTAGAAAATTGAGGCAACAAAAACTAATGACACCCACTGTAAGATTAACTCATCTACATTGATTACTTCTACGTTTTCATCAAATTCTGGAACTAAGAGAAACAAAACATCATATATGTTCATATTATGGTGCAAAGATTTGGTATTTATTATCTCACTATTAGACATCATCTGTATTAAAAATATTGCTATTTAAATTATTTTTTCAAGTAATTAAAAAATCTATTTCTGCATTTTTATAACTCAAGTTCGCTTTTTTATTTTTCACGATATAGCTGTCACATAGGCAAATATTTCATGGCACCATGCAAGAAATAGTGGTTATATCAAAGAGACTAGTATCAATAGTATCCAATATTAGTATCGGATTAGTATCTAGTCCCAATGATCAAACAGTTAATGTATTTCCAAGTTGATCATGTATCTTTGGATGATGTACTTTTATTCTGTGGATGATGTTATTGGAAGATGCTTTATGTAAAAATTGTTTATCTCTTTGGAAAAAAAAATTAGCAGATTCTGGTGTAATCAAATATTCCATCAACTTCAAGCCAGATTTCTGGAAATTACTTCAATGTACTCAGCATATCTATAATTTATGAATTATCTTCTTTCACAATGCCTTCAATCCTAGTTCTCTAAAAAGAATAGGTCTAGTAAATAAATGGCTTAGTAACATCTGTATTCACTTTTTTCTTATGGTTGAGGAACTCTAAAAATGTGTATTTCTGGAATTATACTAGTCTATATCTACTAATTGAGTAAGTCTTGTCATCTTTAAAAAGAAAACATCTTGAGACTGACATTCAATTTGATAAGCTGCTTGAATATTAGATAGTACAATAGATGATAAAGGAAAAATTAAAGTAACACAATTGCTTCATATCAAGGATCCTTTCACCAAAGCAACCTCTCTTTACAAATTCTCCTCTGACTGATGGCATCAAAATCACAACTGACCAGTAATATAAGGATCTTTGAAAAGTTCCTGGAAAATGCGTACTATGAAAAAAACTATGCATAGATTTCAAAAGTTTTTGCATCAAAATAAACTTGTACTTTAATTCCATATCCATAAACTTTTGCAGTCCTCAGACTGTGCTAAAAAAAAAAGATACAGAAATTGTACTTTAATTCCATATCCATAAACTTTTGAAGTCCTCATGCTGTGCTAAAAAAAAAAAGATACAGAAGGTGTTTCCTGGGCCTTCATGGGGCATACGTGTACTTCTCTATCATCAGAAAAAAAGCAGGAATCAGCAGATATAATGATTACATCGCTGGACTCCCACGTAGTTGACCGTGGTCCGACTCCTAGACCCTGCGGCTTAAACTCATGCCAGACACTTGTGCGTGAGTGCCCAAAACCCCAAGGGGAGAGTAGAGGGGAAGGCAGTGCAGTGTGGCCAACCTCCCTGGGAGGTGATTTTTTGCTTTCTGTCTATCTCTCTCTGTCTTTCTGGCAAACAAATGCACCCTATAGCAAAAACCTTTCTTAAGGAAAAAAAAAAGAAAGAAACAGAAAGAAAGTGAGATAACTAATGCCTTGGATCATTGGAATGGCAGTGAACAAACAGTGATCTAACAACAAAGAAACCCCGTATTGATGAACTTTCTGGACCACTTGTATATTTTTATCATTGTATAAAACTATGAGAGAACTAACTCTTGATTCTAGGTGAGATTGCATTTCTTTTCCAAATTGATTTCTCTACATCAAACTGATGAATTAGGAACTGGATATCTAGGTTTTTGCTTCAGCTCCCAAATAGATGCATCCAGTCATCCAGGGATATTCTTCCCCTGAAAATGATGCATTTCTGGAACTACATAATTGCCTTGTATTCTCCTCGTTGGTATTTACTCTGTCATAGGGCCATAGTGTACTTTTTAGTCATTTCTCACGTGTACACCATTAGTTGTCCAAAGGGTAGCTGAAAACTTGCTGGACCACAATAGGAATTTCATTTTGAGGAACCAGCAGATGGCATAATGGTTATGTCACAGAACTCCCACATAGTCAACCACAGTTTGAGTCTTGGACCCAACAGCTTAAAACTCATGCCAGGTACTTTGTGTGTGTGCCCAAAATCCCAAGAGGAGAAGGGACTGTGGTCATCCTCTCTGGAGGGTTATTTCTCGCTTTCTGTCTCTCTGTCCCTCTCTATCTCTCCAGTGAGCATATATGCCCTATAGCAAAAATCTTTCAAGAAAAAAAGAAATTTCCTTCTGAGCCTTGCAAGAATGCTTTTAGTCAATTTAATCTTTCTTGGGGCAAGGCATTTTTAACCTTCACTAGTAGCACAATGCTATTTACTTGGGTATTTTCTTACTTAAGAGCAAGATGATGTTACTAGTTGGAAATGGAACAGCTGATAGTGTTTCCTCTGAGTCAGCAAACATGTAAGAAAATAGCGACAGGAATCCTGTAGCACTGATTAATACATCTGAGTATGTCTTCACCTGGCATTCAAACTGTAGCAATCTTTTACAGGCATCTACCTAGATTTGTTCTTAGAGTTAGTTTTTAAGTATAACTATTTAAAAAGAAAATCTATGAAAATGCTAAAGATGTCCCTCCCCCTAAAAAAAAAATCCTTAATTTCCTTCCCAGGAGAAGGAGTAGAAAGAAATATAATCAGGAAGCTACAGGGCAAGGGTGATAGAGTTGATTGCCACCTCAGACTTGAATGTCTAAACGATCCAGGTAACATGTCTAGACCTCGTTTTCTAGAGATTTGTGGCTAGATGGCTAGTTAGGTAGGTAAGTAGATGGAAAAGATAGACTAATAGAAATAGATGATTATTTCAAGGTTTTAATTAGGTCCAGTTCCTCTGCTATGTTCCAGTGGGATTTACTGAAACTATCAACTTTTATTTCTATGTATTCATTTTCTAAGAAAAGTTTTATTTTCACCAAGTTCACCATAGGTTGTAATTAAGAACCGTTGAAACAAATGATCTTTGAGTTCCCATGGATGGATTATATCCCTACTGTCCTATGCGTAGGACCCCATCCAGCACTCATCTGATAGTTATTTGCTTAGCAGTTTATTCTTCTTTTGGAATTTCACTGGAAATGTGCATGAGGAAGACTTTTACTATGTGGAAACAAATGTTTTCAAATTTTCATTATTAGCATTTCTCTGCTGCTATGAGATTTCATGTTTTTGCTAGGATCATTCAGTCTCCATAGAGAAATTTAGAAGATATTTTTGATAGGATGATCAGGTCAAGAAATATTTTTTACCTTTTTGCTCTTTAATAAATAATATAGGATTTTGAAACATGCCAAAGTTGAGTATCTCCAGCTGAATTTTATATAATATGTATAAATCTTGGTGTCATTTTTTTCTAGAATGGTTAATTTTCTTGTATGTGAAATATGTTCCAATATATGTCAAATAGTGTGGGCCAGCTGTATTAAAGCAGCTGGATTTCATGTGATCTATCAATGGTTTGAGACCCGGTTCTGGCAGTTCGAGAAGCATACCTGGTGCATTTGTGTCCATGCCAAAAATCTCTAAAGGAGAGAAAAATGAAGGAAAAGGGGTTGTGACATATCCATTTCCCATGGGGGATGCTTTCTCACTTTTGTTCTGCCTCTCTCTCTCTACCTCTCCCAGTGAGCACATGCACCCTCTAGCAAAGTTAAAAATAATTAATTAATTAATTAATTAAGTACATAGTGTCATCAGGTCAAGAAATATTTTTTACCTTTTTGCTCTTTAATAAATAATATAGGATTTTGAAACATGCCAAAGTTGAGTATCTCCAGCTGAATTTTATATAATATGTATAAATCTTGGTGTCATTTTTTTCTAGAATGGTTAATTTTCTTGTATGTGAAATATGTTCCAATATATGTCAAATAGTGTGGGCCAGCTGTATTAAAGCAGCTGGATTTCATATGATCTATCAATGGTTTGAGACCCGGTTCTGGCAGTTCGAGAAGCATACCTGGTGCATTTGTGTCCATGCCAAAAATCTCTAAAGGAGAGAAAAATGAAGGAAAAGGGGTTGTGACATATCCATTTCCCATGGGGGATGCTTTCTCACTTTTGTTCTGCCTCTCTCTCTCTCTACCTCTCCCAGTGAGCACATGCACCCTCTAACAAAGTTAAAAAATAATTAATTAATTAATTAATTAAGTACATAGTGTCATTCCCATTTTAATGTGATTTATTTTTTAGGTGACTCTGCTACAACTTTGCTATGTAACTTTTGACTAATAATTTCTATTACATGACTAATGCTGTATTTTAAAATAATAGACTTCAGTAGAATGCCATAATTTTTATGGACAGTGCAGTTTTCAATTATATTACTAAATAATTTTTTAGGGGCTAAATTTAGTCTGGGCCAGTAAGGTAATAGTGAAAATAAAACTTGTGAGAGTAACTGGAATATGTTCAAAGTTAAATATTACTCTTAATTTTTTATTATTGTAAAAACATCTATTTCTATGGAAAGATGTAGTTTAAGACATTCAGTCTGGGAATGAGGGGAAAATTAGGGAACCATTTACCTCTACAATCAATTTGTTGGTTGAATGAAATCATTACTAGCCTGATCATATTTAGAGATCAGTTTTCTGTTGGGTTAACTGAGAGCGCTTGGCCCATGCTGTATAGATCCCAAAGGCGGTGTGAATGGTCCTGATAATACTACCTGACATTGTGCCATTGGCCACATTTAAGACAACATCTAGGGAAGTAGTTCCTACTTTCAGAAATTCTGAAGAACAACTCCAAAGAGTGAGGTTTAATTTTTGGTGATTTACTTTCAATTATTGACATTGAGAGTACATTTTCGAGACTGTTACGGTGCTTTCAAAGAGAAGAGCTCACATTCTTATGGGCATTAGCAGAGGTGTGGGAAGTAAGGACTCAAACTTGTCTTACATGTATCTTTTAAGTCTAACGACAATTAAGAAGGAAGCAAAGCTTTAACGATGTTTAATACTTTGATTGACATTGGCATCTTAATCCAGCCTTGGTCACATGTCATGCATGGTATCCTAACTACTCAGAGGAAGCACTAAGAGTTCAGTTCATAGTGGCAACAGCACGTGCTCGTTTGCTTTCACCAAATACTGATTCAGCTTACATGTATTCAATTAAGTGAATTACTTAGGAAGACAGTTATCTGGATTTAGCTAAATACCCCTCATAAAATGCTAAAGGTTTTATGAAAATGTGTGAAAAGACAATGTAAATTAAAGGTAGTGAAGACAATGTTGATCATTATTATGCTTCCAGGATGAGATGCTCATCAGCTGTGTAATGCAGTTAAGCATAATGGTCTAATGAAACCCACTAATGACATTGCTCTCACATAGCATAGTAACATATTATTGTATTATATAACATGTTATATAGTCATATATTAATATGAGTATTAATATGATAGTTTATTAACAAATGTCTTTATACTGCTAAAATTAGATGAACTATTTCATCTTATCTCATCTTTTCAATTTCTATTTTGTGTTGGTTTCATGCTATATTAGAATATATTTAGTACAGTAGTACATGAATATGATTTATAACTATATATATAAACCAGATTATATGCCCCCAATTATTTTTTGGGGGAAAATTCATAACAAAGACATTTAGAGATAGCGCCTTCTTTCATTTTCTTACAGCAATTCTCAATTCTTCCTAATTGCTGACCTGTCTACTTATAATGCAATTCTCTCAATATGAGGGAGTCTTCAAAATGTTTGTGGAAAATGTGCATTATGAAAAAACTACACATGGATTTCAATATTTTTTATGCCAAAGTGAACTTGTACCTTTATTCCATGAACTTTTTTAAATAGAGGTTTTTGCCTTAGGGCACATGTACTCACTGGAGAGAGAGAGACAGAGACAGAGATAGAGACAGAGACAGACAGAGACAGTGCGAGGAAATGAGAAATCAACTCCTGCAGGGAAATTGGCCACACTTCAATCCCTTCTCCTCCATTCTTCTCCTGGGCTCTTGGGCACACATGCACACATGTCTAGCATGAGTTTCAACCCACCAGGTCCAGAAGTCAAACTGTGTTGGTCATGTGGGAGTCCAAAAACATAACCACTATGCCATCTGCTGATCTTCATTTTTCCATTAACTTTTTGAAGACCCGCTTATATAGAGAGATTTATCTTTTTTTTCTTTCTTTTTTCTTTGTTTTTTATTTTATTTTATTATTATTTTTTTTTTATTTCAATGCCAAATTCTCAGGTACTGGACTAATAAGGCTCTCTCATTATTGATTATTGTTACAACTTTTTCACATTGTGTGGGGAAATATATGACTCCTGCACTGGATAGACTTTTCTCATCCTGTGATCCACAGACAGGAACTAGTTATGAAATTATAAACTAGGGTGTATGAGCCAGAATCATACTCTTCATTACTTAAGTTTATATAGAATGATAATATTCCTTGATGATCCTCTAAAAGGCAGGGACAGAGAAGATAACAGTTCCCAGTGGATGGTTTTGGTGCTCCTATATTTACTTGATAGGAAGTAGAGACAAGTGATAGCTCAAATCTAGGGCTTGTCTCCTAATACAAAGAATGGAACCTGACAGTGGTTTGAGTCCCAGATCTGGCAGCTTGAAGCTAATGCTGGGAGCATGTGTGTGCCTGCCCAAAATCCCAAGAGGAGAGTGGAGGAGAAGGATTGCACCCTGCCTTGGGGGTGATTTCTTGCTTTCTGTCTCTCCATCTCTCTTTGTCTCTCTGGCAAATACATGCACCCTGTAGTAAAAATCTCTTCAAAATTAGAATTAATTCAAGTATAAACAATAAATAAACAAACAGAAATTTGACCTATTGGAAAGTATTAACTCTTTCAGAGAAACTTGGGAGAAAGTTTAAACTTTTGTTTCTAAAACCGTAAGATAGTACTTTTTTTTAGGAGACATCTAACCTCCTTCTAAAATACAGTTAAATGTTAAATATTTAACTAAACTCTCTTTAAATTAGCTCCCATTCTTTTACTATCTTTGATCTCCCCACATGACTCAGAGTTAACCACTGCCATCACTTTGGTAGCTACTATTCTCAGATGAAAATCCATGAATTATGGATATGATCTACTAACATGTTCCAGTGCATATTTTCAAAATGATTTTGCATTAACTCACTAAGATATAATTTTCTTTATTGAATGACATTGGAACTGGACTCATCTATCTTTCAATCTTATGTATCGGATACATCTCAGCAGCTTTCATTGATAGAAGAAAAGAAGTGTCACCATGAGCTGCACATCATAGACTCCCATGCAGCATCAAATCCAAAGGGACTACTTTGAGGTATTAGTATAAATTGAACATTTGTTTTTCTTCATAATTTTTAAATCAAACATCCCCATGCCCAAGTTCACACGATCACCTTAATGTCTTTTAGTGAAGAAAACAAGCAATCATTTTCTATGGCAAACCATTTTTGGTGATTATCAGAATGAGTATAGAATGTATGCAGTTCTACTCTGACTGCAATAAATTAAGGTAGTGAGGTTGTTTAATACCAACAAAATATCATTATATTTAATTTCCCAACTAATATGTATCAACCAACATAAGAACATAAGATCCTATAGTACAGTTACCGAATCTTTTGTATTTTTCTTTTATTTCTGAGGAATTGACTACTAGTACATTTTTCTAATGGAAATTGTGTATATGTGTATTTATCCCCAATTCTTCTTGTGTATTAAGAAATTAAGGGGCCAGCAGGTGGTGTAGTGTTTAAGGTGCTATATCCCCACCTGACCGACCACAATTCAAATCCTACAGCCAGTGGCTTGAAATTCATGCTGGGCATGTATGTGTGCATGCCTAAAATCCCAAGAGGAGAATGGAGGAGAAGGGACTGCAGCATGGCCATCCCCCTGGTGGGGTGGTTTCTCAATTTTTGTCTCTCTGTCTCTCCAGCGAGTACACATGTCCTATAGCAGAAATGTTTCTGAAAAGAAGAAATCAAAAGTATAGGCCAGTGAAGGTGGTTAAGGTGTTGGTTTCCCACATGGCCAACTGCAGTTCTAGTCCCAGACCCAGAGGCTTGAAATTCATGCCATGCACATGTGCATGCATGCCCAAAATCCTGAGAGGAGAATGAAGGAGAAAGGATCGAGGTATGGCTATTCTCCAGTGTGCTGTTTCTTATTGTCACTCCATCTTTCTCCTTTTCTCTCCTGTGAGGACACATGACCTGTGGCAAAAACCCTAAATAAATTTTTAAAAATAATTTAAAAGTCAAAATTGCTTACAAAGTAAATGACGGTATAAAAACTGAATTCATCAGAATTATTTCTGATAATTATTCAATTAGGTAAACTTTAAATAAGAAAATATTACAAATGTAATAAAAAGATTCAAGAAAATATCTCTTGAAAATCTGGTGCAGATAAGTTGTAATATAAAGATTTTTGGCCAGCCCCATGGCCTGCTAGTTAAGCTGGATCCCGCATGGTCATCTGAGCAGTTCAAGTCCTAATTTCAAAAACAC
>NW_006203745.1:333145-340808 GCF_000334495.1 Tupaia belangeri chinensis | reverse complement strand
TATAATTTTTCTAGGCAAAATGTAAGTTCATGGATACATTTTCTTCTAACTCATAAAGGCAACATTATTTACATCCTATAAATTATCTATGATATAAAATAATTATATTGTATATAATAATGCCAACTTTGGCATTTCATATGTTGATAAAAAATAAAGACCCCATGGTATAAACATTTCCCTAGAAATTTAAAAGAAAAACAAGCCAAACAAATTTGGGCTCTTACAGTTCTGCCAAAGGACTATCTCCTATCCATCCATGTTAATTCTGAATTTTTAATGAAGAATTATTTTAGCTTTATTTATTTATTTATATTTGAAGAGAGGGACAGAGTGAGAAAGAGAGAGTGAGAAAGGGAAAATGAGAAAGCAAGCCACCAGGTCCAAGACTCAAACCATAGTCAGCCAAGTGGGAGTCCTGTGTCCTTAACTATCTATCACACTACCTCCCAGCCCTTAAAATCGTCACTGTTGCTACTTCATATATGATGGGGTTTTTCATAAAGTTCATGGAAAATGCATGTTAGGAAAAAATTATGCATGGATTTCAAATTTTTTGTACCAAAATAACCTCATACTTTTATTCTATTTTTCCAAAAACTTTTTGAAGCCCCCTTGTAGCTTTAATTTAAACATCTAGTCTTAATATTATCCTCATTCTCATTGACAAGACACTATCTTCCTACTTCCTTGAAGATATTCAAGTCATTTTGAGGGGAATTACCCCTCAACACATTTTCATCATTATCTGTCATTTCATTAATACCTACTAAGATCTGAGAAAAAGGAGATGTTCAACAAAAGACTATAAATAAATGAAATAATTTAAAAATGAGTTGAGGACATTTAGCTCAAAACAAATGTGAATAACAGCTGTTTTTTAAAAAATAGAATTGTCACATGGAAGAGAAATTGTGAATGGAAGTAACATATAGGTAAATTTCACTAAATTTTGTTTTAAAAAAGATGTTTTTATAATTAACAGTGACAAAATGGAATAAATTCTCTTTGTACTAGTGATTTCACAGTCTTTGAGAGTGTTCAAACAGAATACAAATGAAAAACCTACTTTAGCCATTGTAGAGAAGGTATATATCCTAGAATAGGGAATTCAAAAGATCTGAAACTTTTTGAGCACAAATACAACACAACAAATGGAAAATTCCACACTTAACCTCATGATGAGTCACAGTCAAGATACTGCATATGAAAACATTGTATAAAATTACCTTCAATCTATGTGTATAAGATGTATATGAAACATAAATGAGTTTCATGTTTAGATTTGGGTCCAGTCATCAACTTAATTCATTATGTAGATGCAAGTATTATGAGATATGAAAAACTCCAAAATCCAAAATGCTTCTGGTTCCAAGCATTTTGGATAAGGGATACTCAATCCGTATGTGGCAGGCACCATGTCTACCACAGTGTAAAGGCTAAAATACTAAATATAGTACTAACTACTCTTAGAGGATCTTACAGTCAAATTATATTGCAAACTCAATAAATCTTGACACTCCCAAGCTTCTCTGTCTTTGTTAGTGGTATCACCCAGTGTCTCAATCACTTATATTTAAAATGGTTTTGATAATTATTCCTTCAAGTTATCTCTTTCATACATCCTGACTTAGACCCAAATCCTCATTCTGCCACTGACGTTGTGACCTTGATTGAGTCACTTACTCTTTCCATATCTCAATTTCTTCTTCTGAAAAAGAAAAATCTGGACCAGTAGATGGCATAATGGTTATGTCACTTGACTCCCACATAGTTGACCATGGTTTGAGTCCCGGACCTGGCAGCTTAAAACACACCGGGCATGTGTGCATGTGTGCCCAAAGACCCAAGAGGAGACTGGAAAAGAAGGGACTGCAGTGTAGCCAGGTGATTTCTCACTTTCTGTCTCTCTGTCTCTGGTGAGCACATGCATCCTATAGCAAAAACCTCTCTAGGGAAAAAAAAAAAAAAAGAAAGATGAAAATAGCATCTGTATTTTAGAATAGTTGTGAGGGACAAGCCTCACAGTTCTGTTGTTAAGCAGAATGCATAAGGGGCTTAATTCTACATGGCCAACCACAGTTTGAATCTGGCCATGATATCTTGAGGGACACACTGGACCTGTGTGTGTGCATCTCTGTGCATGTGTGTGTGCACCCCCAAAATCCTGATGGAACTGAAGAGGTGGAGGAGAAGGGGTTGCAGTGTAACTGCCCCACTGGGGGATGCTATCTCTATTTCTACCTTTCTCTGGAAAGTGCATGCACATTCTGGAAAAAAAAAAAAAAAGCAAAAATAGAATAGTTGTGAGTAGCAAAAGAAATAATGAACGTAGATGACTTGGAACACTACCCAGCAAAAACAATAAACATTACATCCTGATTATTATCAGTATGGTTGTGGTAGTTTATTATTCTAGAATTCAACCTATCATGATTATAATCAATATGGTTGTGGTAGTTTATTATTCTCGAATTCAACCTATCGAGATTATAATCAATATGGTTGTGGTAGTTTATTATTCTAGAATTCAACCTATCGAGATTATAATCAATATGGTTGTGGTAGTTTATTATTCCAGAGTTCAACCTCTCCTCTGGTAAACTTTTCTATTGCTTATAAACCATGATACACAACTTAGCCTAATGATATGCAGGTTTGTGTTATTTTCCATTGTCCTACATATTCTAGTTTTGTCTCTTGAACAATATATAAAATCCTAAAGACAAAAAACGAGATCTTTTGCTTCTTAGATGTCTTCTTGTGTCTGGCACAAGCCCATGGTAGGTGATAAAGTAGTAAGTACTCACTGGCCGATTCCTGTTTTCCCATCCCAAACTATAATTCATATTTACCCTATATGTAATTTCTGGAAATCAAAACTGTGATCTGATCCCTCATTTCATATTGAACTTGAAAGAAAAAACTAGCTTTTATACATAAAAATTACATTGTTAGTTTTCTAAAACTCTTAAAAAACTCTTTCCTATCCTGGGACCAGCAGTTAGTGTAATGGCTATGTCTCTGGACTCCCATGTAGTCAACCGTGGATTGAGTCCCGGACCTGGTGGCTTAAAACTCACACTGGGCACGTGTGTGTGCGTGCCCAAGATCCTGAGAGGAGAATGGAGGAGAAGGGATTGCAGCGTGGCCATCTTCCCTGGGGGGGGGAGGTGATTTCTCACTTTCTGTCTCTATTTCTCTCTCTGTCTGTCTGGCGAGCACATACACCCTATAGCAAAAACCTCTCAAAAACAAACAAACAAACAAACAAACAAAAAACCTCTTTCCTATCCTTAGTTTCTAGGAAAAAGGAATCTTCTAATAATATTATACTTAAAATCAAGTTAGCCATTTCCTCTAAACATTTTCCTGTTTTATTGGTAGCTGATTTAGGTTTTGCAGCAGCTTATATAGAGATTTATAGTTTAATAAAAGAGATTAACTCTGATAAGTTATAACTTGGAACTTCCATTGTTTCTATAAAGCAGTAGCACACCAAGGCTGGAATCTGATGTTACAGAAGTGGTTTATTGTACATTGTAAGAAGTAAGGGTATACATTATGTTTAAAGAATTTAAAAATAAGGAGAAATTTATTAAAGTTGGTGTGGCTGTTATCACCATGGACCAGCAAGTCTATTTCAATAGTGTCATTGCTAAAGTATTCCACCCTGCTGGAGTGGACTACTGCCCACTGACATACTACCCCCACCCACCTCCTACATCACTGCTCTGAAGTTACCAAGTTACCCTTGCAGGAATTTGAGTTTTCCTGGCCACTACCGGGGATTCTGACACATGTTAGTACAACCTTTTTTCCTCTCCCAAAATATTTTCTCCTTAGCAAAAATAGAGTTTATATTCCAGCATGGTATACACATAGATACACATACATATATGCTTCCCAGGTCATGGCACTGATGATGAAAAATATTGTTCCAATTTTATCCTCAGCCATCAAAATTAGAACTACCAAGAAACTTTTCTTGATTGAATTAGGTAGTTTCCTTAGAGTTCTTCAAACTAGATATAATTCAAACTATAACTAACCTAGACTTCTGATATTGAGAGGGGGAAATAGAAATAAAGGGGCTGGTTTACTTTCTTTAATCTCCTACTCTAGTAGGAATAAATCACAGAGATAATAGCACACCAAAGCCAATACCCATGCTGAAGGGTGGGTCTCACCCAGGCTCCCTATCTCTACTCTTTGGAATTTTTTTTTTCCAAGTCTGGTCCAGACCTGAGTACCACATCTCAATTTCTCCTCCACCTCCACTCCCCATCTAAATCACACTTATTACTTTCATTGAATTCCAGCAAATTTTGTATTAATTCCAAATTCTCATAACACTGAAGTTTATAGATCTCTTTTTAGTTCATATGTTTTATTTGTTTCATTCATCTTCCACGAATGTACTAATTACTTCACTATCTTTCTCACTATCTATGCATAATTCAAGTATCTGTCACTGGAGGAGTTTCTTTATGCCCCTAATTCATGAATGAAACCAGTCATGATGCAATGTTGGCCGGTGAGGATTTCCTCATGAATGCTATAGTTAGATGTTTAATTAGCAGCAAGATGAGAAGTTGGTGTTTAATGACTCATCTAGAATATTACAAATCATTCTCTTTTCTACTCTTTGGTTTAGGATAGAGACAAGTTATAAACAGAAATCATTATTATATACAATTTCTAGAAATTTATTATGAACAACTAGAAATTTATCAAACATCTTGGGTAAAGATTTAAAAGAGGATGACATATCCTTTTTTCTACATTAATAGATACACAGTTATTATTATATAAAGTGAGAAGATGATCCAAAACCTGTTTCAGTAGAGATCATAGGGATTGATTACAGATTAATAAGCATACAGTACTTTTATATAGCTATCACTTCTTCTGAGCAATGTTTTTTATAGTTAAGAGGAGGGATTTGGATATTATTAAATAATTTTTTGTATGTATATGATATGATTTGTCAGAAAAATATAAAAGGGCATTTAACTATTGAGGTCTTGGAGATCAAAACATTATTTATAAATAATGTGATGTGATGTTCTACATAGAAAAATTCAAGCTAAGTAAGAGTAATACTGCCAAACTAATAAAATATTTTAAAATGACTTGACACAAAATGTAAATATACCAAATTGAATAACTTTATCACTGTTAGCCAACTATAAGTAATAGTAAAATCTTTGAATTCACAAAAACAAACATTATACAGTTTAACTAGTAATAGCCGTAAGAAATGGGCAAGATCCATGTAGAGAAAATCACATGCATTTTATTTTTTTACGTGTACTCCCATGTTTATTGCAGCACTAAGCACAATAATTGAGATCTGGAAACAATGTAAGTGTACATCAATATATAAACTGTTAAAAAAAAATGGTTCTGGGACCAGCAGATGGCATAGTGGTTACCTCGTGGCCGACTGCACTTTGAGTCCCAGATCCAAGGGATTGAGATTCACTCTGGGTGCATGTGCATGCATGCCCAGGATCCCAAGAGGAGAATGGAGGAGAGAGGATTGGTGCTGGAATAAAGGGGATTACAGCTTGGCCATCCCCCTTGGAGGATGATTTCTCACTTTCCCTCTGTGTGTGTCTGCCCTAGCCCTACACCCACGAGAGCACATGTCCTAATGTGAAAACCTCTAAAAAAAGAAAGAAAACTTGGTACTTATATACGATGGAATGTTATTCAGCCATAAAAAATGTTAAATTCTGTTGTTCACAGCAATAGGGATCAGTCTGGAAGCCATTATGTTGAGTAATGCAATCCAGGCAGAGAAAGACATATGCCACTTTTTTCATGCATTTATGGAAACTAATAAATTTATGTGCATTTTAAAGAGAAGTAGTACTGCAAAAGTTTGCAGAAAAATATTACAAAAGAAAGGGACACATTAAATGAGCTAAATGTGATTTTTATGTGTGAAAGCTGGCAATATACTATTTAACAAATGTAACTTTTTAAAAATTTATCTATTTCTTTCATGAGCAAAAGAGAGAAACAGCACCCACCACAGGGCTCTGACTCTCAGTCTCAGCAAGCCCTGAATCTCATGCATGGTGTTGTCAGGAAGTTCTCTGAATATGAACCAAGAACCTTCCACGAGTGTCAGCCTTGCAGAATATTTGTTTTACCAGCTCTCTGTAACATTTTTAAATGTGAAACTTCATAAGTTTGAAGATGAGAAAGGGTAAGCATAGAGGAGTAGAGGAGTAGAACCAAGAAGAAAAGGGGTAGAAAACATTTCTTAAAAAGGAAACAAAGAAAGTGAGAGGAGGAAGATAGAAAATTCTAAAGATTATAGCACTCAATATTCCTTGGAGTGTAAACTTTAGAACGTTCTTAGATAATGGCACTTAATTAAATATTTTGTAGTCTATAATCCCTCAAGTCTCCAGATTAGCATTACCCAAATAATCAGAGTTTGGGAATTTTTTTTTTAAATAGGATAGTGGATTTTTTTGGTTGGGTTTTGTTGTTGTTGTTTTACCAAATAAATGTCATAACAGTAACTAAGGCAATACCACGTGAAAAATTAAGCCAAGTCTCCAAATTTGATTCTTAGCATGGAGTCTTCCCACCTCTAATTTAAAACCTCAAAACACTAACTTAAAATGGGGCCCTCCTAGTGGACTGAAAGAGTCGGTGGAAGTTTTAAAGATTACTGGCTGCTATGAAAGTGCTATAACATAGGGATTCCATATTTTGCACTCAAGATTCAAATCTTACACATTCCAGAAGTAGAAATCTGTTGAGAATGAATAGCAATACAGTTAAAAGAGCATTTGACTAGGAAACTAGATTTCAGTTCCAGAACTAACCACATACTGACCTTGCAAATTTCCTATACCTATTTCCCTCTCTGCCAAAAGATGCGTTAGACTACTTTAGCTCCAACATATATTTTCTCTTCTATAATTATTATATTTCCATAATTGTAATCACCTGGTCTATGACAAATTTAAGACTAGTTTTATTAGGATCAAAGTTCTGAACATCAAAAGTATATATTATTAGAGATCCTCAGTATAATTGTAGAAATGACTAAAATGTTATCTGCTTGGGGCCAGAAGACAAGCACTAATTAAAACAAAAAAATACCAACCAAAGCACCAGTATTATACTTTTTAAAGTTTCTGATCTACAAAGTGATTAGATCCACTATCACTATGTCAAGTATGTGATAAACTGAGTCACTGAATGAAAAAAGAGCAGACAACATCTCTTATGAGGTTGTATGTTTTAAAATCTGGCTTTAAGGCTAATGAATTAGTACCCCATCATTACATAGTTCTGTTATGGCTGACTTCTATTTTGCAAAGAATTAAGTCAGGCCTATTCAAACATTCTAGTCTCAAGATACTGTAATATTCTTGAAAATTATTGAGGATGCAAAGGGCAATGGCTTATGTGGGCCACCAATATTTTACCATATTAAGAATTAAAACAAAGACATTAGAATATTCATTTGTTGGGGCCGGCAGGTGGCATGTTACTTAAGGCACTTGAGTCCCAGATCCAGCACCTTGAAAATCACTCCCGGTGCGTATGTCTGCATACCCAAATCACAAGAGGAGAACGGAGGAAAAGGGATTGCAGTGTGGTCATCCCCCTGGGGATGATTTCTCTCTTT
>NW_006203745.1:323171-333129 GCF_000334495.1 Tupaia belangeri chinensis | reverse complement strand
TTTCTGTGTCCCTGTCTCTCTCTGGCAAGTGCATGCACCCTATGGCAAAAAAACAAACAAACAAACAAAAAAACAACTTAAAAAAAAGAATATTCATTGATTATTTTATTTTAAAAATAAACCATTATATAAGTAAAATATTTTATTAAAAATAATTTTTAAAAACCTGTTTATTCTATTTATGTCTGTTTTTGAATTCATTGTATTGCAATGTGTTGTTTTAGTTGAAATATTTTAAGAACATCCTGACACATATAGGTGTGTAAGCAGAAAGCAGGACTATTTGGATAGAACTTTCAAATATGTGTGGATATTCTTTGTTTTTTACCTTAAAACTTGAAAAGTAGTTTCATAAAGGGTAACTGCAATATAAAATCTGAAGTCATATCAATAAATGTTTTACTTTGTTATTGTTACTATCTATCAGTCTCTGTCACTACCTTTTTTTAAAGTTTTTGCCACAGGGCACATGTGATGACTGAAGATAAATAACCATATAAACCATAAATAACCATGGTTCGCCTGTCAGTCATCCTTTCAAATATAAATGGTGCTACATATTAGGTCATGGACATATGAGACATTTTTTCATAGAAAAACTTGTCATGACTTTCCGAGTGACCCAATATTAAATACTATTTCAGCTTTCATCTCAAATGGTCAAGAACTTTTCTCAGTACAACCTTGTTCTTCAGTATGCAAGTAGAAGTGCTTATAAGTGACAAAGATACTCCTGGTGCAATTTGGTGCCATGGCATCAATTCACACCATAGTATCAGCAGTTTGAGTATTCATCATTGCTTTTTCTCCATCAGCACAAATGTCAATATAGCAAAAACCACATATGTCATTCTGTTATTATTATCTAAATGGTTTGACTTCAGTAAACCAGAAGGGATCCCAAGGAGTACATAGTACCTACCTTAAAAAGCACTGAATTAAAGTTACCATTATAAACATCCCAAGATATTTCTAAATTAACCAAAAGTCCATTTCTTAACAATAAACTAAAATAGCTAATCATTCATTGAAAGTTCAAGAAGAGAAAAAATTTGAACAGCATAAAATTTAAATGTAAGCCTAAGAAGCAGATCATTAAAAATCACACCATAGGAATCTGTAACAGGGCATACAAAAGGAAAATTAATTAATTTAAAATTGCATTGATTCTTTTAACTATTATTTTTCATACCTTATTGTTTAGAGTCTTGAAATGGTTCTGTCATTAGATAGCATCTACTTTATTCTTTTTAGAAGTTGTTGGAAATTATCCTGGAATTAAAACCTTGGAATCTTTCTTTGAGATCCAAAATACATAGAAGACATAGAATCATTTTCCTTCTTTCAGTACTTAACTCTTCACAGCCCAGTCAGCTATGGGCAACAGTTTCAAAAGTGTTCCTGCCTGTCTGAATTTAGTCATATGCCATTCTTCCTTAACCAATCATAAGGCCACACAGAAAACAAGAGCTGGCCAACTAAGGCATCATCTAACACACCTATAAACACCACTATCATTATCCTTGGCTCTATTCCAAAGAGTTCTGAGGACAGCACATCTCCCATCAGGTCTTACTACTTCCAAAATTTCAAAAGAAAATGTTATTATTATGATTACTTTATGCAAATGTTATGTAGTTTGACCAAAGCCTCAAGGTAAATCAGGAGAGAAAATACTAATGAAAGAATTTGGATATGAGTTTTTTTGTTCAAGAAATATATCTTCTTTCCTCATTCAGAATGTTCTCTGCTAGTGCACATAATTGCTTTGTCATGATTAAATGTCTGCCAATGAAACATTACAACGTGGAACTAACATTTATTCAGTTTTTATGATTCCAAGATATGCTTTAGGCACTAAAGAATATTTAGGACTGAGAGACATTATTATTATATAAATTAAATTAAATTATCCCCATTACCTTTAGTGTTTGATTCAAACATCTAATTCAAAAGATTGCTGAGAAAATATCCCAAGAAAATGGTTCATAGCTACATTTTGGCTTTAAATTATTGCTAATTAACTAAGGAGATATGTTCAAAGTGCTATATACCATGCTATTACTGCAGCTTTGGCAGTAGATTATATCTAATACTTGAAACATGAATCAACTAAGAATTATATGACTCCTTAAGAGCTGCTCATCACAAGGCAACAACTCAGAAACTTCTTGCTGAATCCTCTACCTCTTCTCCACCACAAAATCTTGCAAATTTTCATGGGAACCAGCAGTTAGCGTAATGGCTATGTCGCTGGACTCCCACGTAGTTGACCGCGGTTCGCGTCCCGGACCCGGTGGCTTAAAACTCACGCCGGGCGCGTGTGCGTGCGTGCCCATGATCCCGAGAGGAGAATGGAGGAGAAGGGATTGCGGCGTGACCATCCCCCCTGGGGGGTGATTTCTCGCTTTCTGTCTCTATGTCTCTCTCTGTCTGTCTGGCGAGCGCACGCGCCCTATAGCGAAAATCTCTCTCAAAAAAAAAAAAAATTTTGCAAATTTTCAGAGCTCAGCTTTCACATATCTTCTTTATCACATTACTCTCTCATCCACTTCTTTTTATTCAGATATACTGCCTACATGGTCATGATTTCTACATTTACAGCCCTGATCTTGTCTCTGAACTCTGGGTTTGAATACCTAAATCTGTCCTTAGCATAATCACTTGTATTTCAAATAGGCATCTTATACTTGACATGTCTAAATGTAATAATTAACACTCCCTTGCAACTGCATCTCCCCATTCTTCCCAATCTCAGTAATCTGCACTATTCTTTACCCAGTCGGCCATGATGAAAACTTTGAATCAGTCTAGACTCCTCTCCATGTTCAACCCAATACAAAATCTTACTCTAATTTCTAATTATACATTCAAATCTGACCACTTCTCTTCATCTTCCCCAATACCATCTTAATCAATGATCTAATAATCAATCATCTCAAATACTGCATTACCTCCTAACTGGTATCACTGCTTTCTTGATTGGCTCCATTCATTCTATCCTATGTACAGCAGTGAGATTATCTTTTTGAAATATTAGTCAAATTTTATTACTGGTTGGCATAAAACCTCAAATGTTCTTATCTGAGGTTCTTTCTCTTGCTCCCTAAAGCTTATCTCCGTTAGCCTATTACTCTAGTAATTGATGGTGTTTCCTGCATCAGCCTTTTTTTTCTACTTTGTACTGGATTATTCCTTTTAGAATAAAAACATATTCAATTAACCTATTTTTAGAGGAAAAAAAGAAAAGTCATGACCCCCCATTAATTTTTTTGAGAGGTTTTTTCACTATAGGGCGTGTGTGCTCACCAGAGAGACAGAGAGACAGAAAGCGAGAAATCACCCCCCCACCACCAGGAGGGATGGTCATGATGCAATCCCTTCTCCATCCTCCTCTCGGGATCTTGGGCACACACGCACACACGCCCGGCGTGAGTTTTAAGCCACCAGGTCCAGGACACGAACTGCGGTCGACTATGTGGGAGTCCAGCGACATACCATTACGCTAACTGCTGGTTCCCAGACCTCTCCCCTTAAATTATTGTCTTATTTTTCAACTGCATTTCAGAGAAAAATTTCTATAAATAACTGTTGGTTTTTAGTAAATAAAAAAAATTTAAGTAGATACAAATGAATAACAAGTATGGGAAAAGACATGTAAATCTCAGTAGAAACAGGAAAGCTAAATTTAAATGAGAGATAAATCATTTTCCCTCATTAAATGAACATATTTAATATTTTTTTAAGTATCAGAGCATACCTTTGGGAAAAGGCCGTCTCATGTACTGCTGGGAAGTATAAACTTTCTCCTCGGGTCTTTCTAAATGTTAATGTGACCTCGATTTAAAAACCTTTTAAGACTGTTCTTCCTCCTTCTTGTTTGAGTCCTTCCTTCTTCCATAACTCACTCCAAAGTTTGTTAAATGGGCCCGTATGAGGTTGGTGTCCATGTGAGGCAGCCTCCAGAGAGCCCAAGTAGGATGAGAAGGATATCCATGCAGAGAGGTGGGAGTGGCAGCAGCCTGGCTCAGAGGTTGATTCCAGCAGAATATTCACATTAGGCTCAAGAGTAGAGTATAATAGGCAGAAGTAGCCTTTCAAGAAGTCAACTGGCTTGTGGCTTGATTTTAAAAATAAATATATTGAGGATAACAGGAGCTAAGATTATTACAGTAGGAGAAGGAACATACAGATTCTAAAGGGAGAAAATGTGAATGAACCTTGTGAACTTAGATTGAAATTGGAGGTAAGGCCAGCCTCATGGCCTAGTAGTTATACTCTATCTCATATAGTCAGCCATGCAATTCAAATCCCTGCCTCAGTGACTTGAAAACTACACCAGGCATGTGCGCATGCATGCCTAAAATTCCTCCAGGATGGAGAAATGGCAAAGAGTTTACAGCTTGACCATGATCCAATGAGAGGATGCTTTCTTTCTCTCCCTCTCTCCCCATCTCTGTCTCTCTCTGGAGAGTGCACACACTCTAGCAACTGGAAAAAAAAAAGGCAATATTGCTTCAAATAGTTAAATGAATAAAAAAACAGGCAAAAGAAATTTTTTTCTTATAGCAGATGGTTACAAATAAATGTAAAAAGAATTATGGAATTCTTATTAACAATTCATATTATAAATATTAATATTAAAAATTAATTATGGAAAATCACCTCTTGGCAGCTACCTAACAATGATTGATCCAGCCAAAAAAGTCAATGCTAAATTTTATAAGTGAAATATTGATGAAGAATAGAATATTTGCAGATATTTGCAGACTCAACATATCTTTCATAAAATACTTCTTAATTTTTTAAATTTTTTTTTAATTTTTATTTTATTTTATTTTTTCTTTATTTTTCTTTTTTCATTTCATTTTCTTTTATGCATTCAATCACATTATTATTTGTCTTACAAAATGGATATTTCAACAGGTGAACATTTCTCCCCAGTACAGTTGATAAAACTACAAAATATCTCCAAGAGATAATACCACATTTCTTTGTCCCATTAATGCTTTGCCTCTCTATTTTTCTTCTAAATGTCCTTCCTCAGACCCTCCTATTTCACACATACTTTATCTGGTATTTACATCTATATACTGTGTTTCTATATACTTCTTAATTTAAAATAATTACAATAAAGCAAGCTGGCAGATTTCTTAATCAAAGTTATTATAGCCAGTAATGGGGCAAACTGAAACTGTGTTCTACCTGATCAGAAGTAATAAAAACACAACAGCCTAACTTTTGTGATGTTTCTCCCCAAAATACAAAAGGCCAAATTGAGAGATACCCTACAAAGTAAGTTGCCTACAGTTTTCAGAACTATCAAAGTCATGAAAGTCAGAGAGACTGAAATACTCTTCTAGACTATTACACATGATCTAGGACTCTTGCTGTAAAGAATGGGGTTGGGAAAACCTCTCAAAAAAAGGGGGGGGGACCAGCAGTTAGCGTAATGGCTATGTCGCTGGACTCCCATGTAGTCGACCACGGTTCGTGTCCCGGACCCAGTGGCTTGAAACTCACGCCCGGTGCATGTGCGTGCATGCCCCAGATCCCCAAAGGAGAATGGAGGAAAAGGGCCTGCAGCGTGGCCACTTCCCCCGGGGGGGGATTTCTCGCTTTCTATCTCTCTGTCTTTCTGTCTGGCGAGCGCACGCATCCTATAGCAAAAACCTCTCAAAAAAAAAAAAAAAAAGAATAGAGTTGGGATAACTGGTGGAGTTCAAATAGAGTTTGTGAATTGGGAAGTAATAATGTTTTGATGTTAGCTTCCTTTGGGTGTTTTACTATACTAGGTTAGTGTCCTAGTTTGTAAGAAGATTATATGATTATAATGGATGTAATGACTGCATGTTGCAATGACATGGAGAAAATAAAGTTCTGGGTGATATTCTTGCATCTTTTTTCTGAGTTTGAAATCACTGAAATAGGGACCAGCAGATGGTAGAATAGTTACATTTCAGGACTCCCACGTAGTTGAGCACAGTTCAAGTCCCTCATCTGGCAACTTGGAACTCGTGCCAGGCACATTTGAGTGTGTGCCCAAGATGCCAAGAGGAGAATGGAGGAGAAGGGATTGTGGCATGGCCATCCCCTCTGGAGGTTGGTTTCTTGATTTCTGTCTCTCTCTGTCTCTCCAGCTAGCACACATGCCCTATAGTAAAAATCTCTCTCTCTAAAAGAAAAAAAAAGAAATTGCTAAAATAAAAAGAAAAACGCCTCACAAAGATGACATCAAAGAGAAAGTGAGTTATCACATTATTTTCAGTAACAATAAGGAAAAAAAGGTAACCATTAAATCTTGTGCAAAGAAATCCACTTGTCTGGATTTGTAAAAATTACATTTTTAAATTTGCAATAGCAGTTGATATAATTTTGTGTCTATTAGAACATTCAGTAAATATTCTTGGGTAATTCCAATTATGCTAATACTGTAGATAAATATCTATGTATATTGAGTTATATAACTCAGGTTTCTAGAACTTGTAGCTGCAAGTTTGAAAATTTTGTTTCAATATTACATACATTTTGTCAATATTAGATCATTGGTCTTCTGTATTTTTTAGCAATTTAGGTTCTTTAAGCTATAGAACAGATTGTAAAATGCTTGATAATTTCTATAAAATAAGTAGTGATCATGCTTTTTTTTAAAAAATGCTATTTATGAAATAGTATTTGTTTTGTAAACTTCTTAAAACTTCTGAATTTATTAAGAAAATAATTTGAGCTCAAATAATAATATTATTATTATTTTAATGTTTATATAAATAAAAATCAAGTACAATCATAAATGGGTCAAAATAATTACTATTTCTTCTTTATCAATTTTTGTTTTGATGTTTGCTTGATTAGATCCTTCAGTCTTCCTTGCTGTTTGTTTCTTCTGGTCTATGCTTTTATGTTGAACTATGTTTATCTTTTGGACATAGCACTGTAGTCATAGGGAGTTTTAATCAAGAGATTTATAGAAAGTAGAGTCTTTCATGGTAAAGATATTGCATTCTACAACACTCAGAATTTCTTCTTGAATAATAAACTCCCTTGCTTTTCTCTCTCTCTTTTTATTTGAGGACACATGAAAATTAATTTTATTTTTGTTTAATCATAAGCTTGCCAACCTCTTTATGAACAGCATTAATCTTCTGTTTGATACCCAGCTGCACTCTCATTAGAAATTTAGTGAAAACTACATAATGATTCCACTTTGAAGCTTTACGCCTAGGCTAACAGGCTTTGACCAAAAGCCTAACCACATACCAGATAAACTTCTTAGAAGGAATGCTTTTTTAATGAAGAATTCTTACTATCTCTCCTTTTAAAGAAATTCTACCTTTATCCTGATGTATTAACAGTTGGATTGGTCAAGAAAATTAAAGGCTAAGGGACACCAAGGTAACTTCCTTAAAAGAGAAAAATGGAGGAAAAGCTTTTCTAACTATTTTTGTATAGTAAGAAATTTCCTTCAAGAACTAAATCAGTCTCCTCTACTGTAAATTCTGATTTGACAGTTTTCAAAGAGGATAGAGAAACAAAGTAAGATAAAATGAAGACAATATGAAAATGAGTAAATGGAATAAATCATTCAAATACAGACTAAAATAAAGTGACGTTTGTAATGTATTTGGCAATAAATAGATAATTATATATTTAAATTTCAACTTACAAATGTAAGATCACAGCCAAGAAGGTTAGTCACAATTTAAAATTTTATCACCACCTATTTTTATCATCTTCTCATAATTGAACATATTTACCCTTACCACTTTACTTCCAATACTGATGTATGAATTTGTTTGAATGTAATAATTAAGTGCCTTTTCTCTTTTAGAGGGGCATGATAAAAAATTAAATAACATATTGAAGATATTATGAAAGAGAGTTCACATTTTAATTATGGCACCTACAATGAATATCTATAGGAATTTTTCTAATTAACTTTGAAATCTTCCCACAACCTCCTTAAAGAAATATTATCTCTGAAATGATTTGACTGAATACTTTAACAATTAGAAACTTATTCACAAGACCCTATTTCCTTAATAAAATAGTTTAACAAATTTCCCCAATATACTCTGTATAAATTTTCTTGATTACAAGATGTCAAGAATATGGAAACAGGTTTAATATAACAGGACATTTAGTTACATCAGTTTCCCACCAACCCACCAAAGTCATTTAATGATTATAGCCATTTCCACTGGTTAGCAGGAAGTTCTTCCACTAATAGCTCCCGTGGTTTCCATTTAATGATTTTTCTCACCAGACTTAGTTCACTTTCTGCCTGAAGAATCACCTCTTCTAAATGACCACCCTGAAGTTGGCGTTCTGAATATTTTAATATCTAATTCCTCTTTCTTCATACCCAGCCTGTCCTTTGTTATATGATCTGCATATTTTCTATATGCTACATTTTTAGGCATTTGCTGAAGAACATCAAAAATCTTCGCATTTAATATTCCCAGGCACTCTTGTGGACTGTTGGACAAAGCCAACCCCACAAGAGCCGTGGTCTTTAGCAAACCCGCAATGGCAGCACAGACAAGCAGACATCATGCAGCCCCTTACTTTCCTCTCTTAAAAGCAGTAATGTACATTATTAGATTTATCAAATTGTAAGTCTCCATTCAAAAGTATGCACATAGAAAGACTGTTTTGTTGTTGTTGTTGTTTGTTTTGTTTTTTGTTTGTTTTTGTTTGTTTGTTTTTTAGGATTTTTTTTAGCATGTGCTTCTTTTTTAAAGACAGAGAAAGACAGTGAGAGGAAAAGTGAGAAATCATCCCTTGGAGGGATGGCCATGCCACAATCCCCTCTCCCTTCTTTCTCCTCTCCAGATTTTGGACATGCATGCAAACACGACCAGTGTGATTTTCAGGCTACCTAGTCTGGGTCTCTAACCATGATTGGCCACATGGGAATCCAGCACCTTAGCCATTATGCCACCTACTGGCCCATAGAAAGAGTTTTTAAACAATCAGAGTATAAAACAGGCATCATCCTGTGAACGTGCTTCATGTATACATTGATTAGGCTATAGAGAAAAATAGGTTAAGAAAATAAGGCAAGGCTGACATTTCTAATACCTTTGGATTTTTCCCTAACTAAGATTTTAAGTAACACTGAAAGACTCTTCACAGTGTCTTTTTAGGAGCTTTCTTGAGATGAAATTATATATGATTTACAGTCCTATCAGAATTACTAAAGGACACATCACCGTTTCTCTTATTTTCTCTTAAAATAATTATGTTGGACAGATTAAAATCATGAGGAAAGCTGAAATTTACAAATGCAGTACATCTGTATCTTTACTTACGTAAGAAAATATTTTATTCACAACTTTCAACCTTAAATTTTCAATTGAAGGTGCATAATAATCAAGATAATGTTTTTATCATGTGTCATATGCTTCATTATATCATAACTTAAATAATTAGTATCCCCCTTTAAAATATGAAGAAATCTGGGACCCAGCAGTTAGTGTAATGGCTATGTCGCTGGACTCCCACATAGTCAACTGCAGTTCGCATCCCGGACCCAGTGGCTTAAAACTCACGCCAGACGCGTGTGCGTGCATGCCCAAGATCCCGAGAGGAGAATGGAGGAGAAGGGATTGCGGCATGACCATGCCCCCTGGGGGGTGATTTCTCGCTTTCTGTCTCTAATGTCTCTCTCTGTCTGGCGAGCACACGCGCCCTATAGCGAAAATATCTCAAAAAAAAAAAATGTTGTAGACCATAGGAATGGAAATATGGGTCGTTATGACAGTAAGAAAGAGGATGTGTAGTGGAAGAGGGAAAAAGCCCGTGTGTGTGTGCGTGTGTGTGTGAGAGAGAGAGAAAGAGAGAGAGAGAGAGAGGAATACTTAGGGCTAGTAGGGGAGAAAAAAATATGTCTGAATCTCTGAGCATGGGCATGTGTTTGTGGTTAAGCAGCAGCACCCACACTGCTGACCCGGGGTCT
>NW_006203745.1:293714-323079 GCF_000334495.1 Tupaia belangeri chinensis | reverse complement strand
GGTTCTTGAGCATCGTGGGCAGCACAGGCTGTGAATGGTTGACCTGGTTGTCTGATGTACACGTGCATGCCTGGGGCACTTCAGAGTACTGCAGACCTAAGCAGACTGCCAGGGCCCCCCGGACTCAAGAGGAATAGCAACTGTGGCAACAGCAAGAGACGTAGCAGCAGCAGTGGTAGAGGCTTTGGAGAGATGGAGATCACTGCATGGAGGCAGGGTTAAGATCACTGATCACTTTGTTGGGACCAACAGGTGGCATGGTGGCTTAGGCACTGGTCTCCCACATGGCCCACCACAGTTTGAGTCCTGGACCTGGTGACTTGAAAATCATGCCAGGCCCATGTGCATGAATGCCGAAAATCCAGAGAGAAGAATATAGAAGGGATTGTGACATGGCCATCCCACCTGGAAGGTGATTTCTCTCTCTCTGTGTCTCTCTCTCTGTCTCTCTCTCTGTCTCTCCAGTGAATGCATGCACCTTATAGCAAAGATCTCTCTCTCTAAAAAAAAAAAAAGGAAAAAAGAAAAAAAAATTATTTTGTCACTAGGTCCCCATAGTTATCCCTGAATGATCTGCATAAACATTAGCTCTTTAGCTTGAGTATTGATGTAAAGATTGCCAGTGTTCAGGCAATAAACTTTGCCAGTAAATTGTTATAAAATATTATAAAAGTATATACATGGACATTGAAATAAAGCATTTCAGGCAACTATTAAACATGTTCAGAGTTTATACAATGCTTGCCTTTCATACTCTGGCTTGCTTCACTTATCATTAAATCTTCTATATTCACCCACTGTATAATATCAAATGACAGGCTCTCATTGTTCTTTATGGCTAATTAGTATTACATAGTGTGTATGTGTCACATTTTTTTTCAATCCAGTCATCAGTTCTTGGGCACTTAGGTTGATTCTGTGTTCTAGCAATTGTGAATAATGCTACAATAACCATGGATGTGTAAATGTCTTTCCAACTCAGTGTTTTCTTTTTGGGTAAATACCAAGGAGTGGGATTACTGGGTCATATCTACAAAATATTTGACCAGTACTCCTCAACACTGTCAAGGTTATCAAAAATAAAGCCTGAGAAATTGTTATAGACAAAAGGACTCTACAGGAGACATGATGGCTAAGTGTAATGTGGTATCTAAAATAGAATCCTGGCAAGGAAAAGGGGCTATTAGGTAAAAACTAAAGAAATATGAATATAATATAATCTTTATTTAATAATAATTATCAATATTGGTTTAATAATTTTAACAAATATACCATACTACTGTAAGATATTAACAATAGGAGAATGGTGTGTGAGAGGACTCTTGGCTGATAATGGGCTTGGATTCCCAGCTTGGTTAGAAAACATGCCAGATGCATGAACACATACCTAGGATCCTGATAGGCTAGAGGACTGGGGGAAGGGGATCATAGTATGATGACACCCTGTCAAGGGTCCTCCTTTCTCTCCCTCTTTTTCTATCTCTGTCTATCTACATGCCTCTCTCATGCATGCACATATAGTGTCTATTATGAATAAAATAAATAAACCTTGAAAAAAAGAATGACTTATTTATATTATTTTATCTCACACTTCTTTTACAAGCTGTATTTCCAGAAATAGTTTTTTTCTTATGAAAACTACAATTCTGTATCATAACCACTCTCTGTCGATCACTGGCCGAACCAAGTTTGTGTACATTGCTTGAAATTTACACTGTCATTTTCTGTAGGATGCTCTTAATAATACACTAGAAAATTGCTCAACTCCTACTAGGTGGAGGGTTTTCAGAGTTTGTTGGAGAGCATGTGGAAGCCTTCATAGTGGGTAACATGTTTTCATGGTATTCACAGCTTGGCCAGTGGTATAACTGAGGTGGCCACTCCCAATCTCTCATGATATTCTCATGCACAATGTTGCTTCACTCTGTACATGTCTTGCTTCTCATGTGATGTTTCCTGTTGCCTCTAGACATCGTGTAGATGCACTGACTTACTTAGCAGAGTCTGTGAAGTTGCACATTATGCATAGACAGGTGCCAAGTGTCACCAATTTGCTTATATTCCATAGCTCAGTCCATGCAGTGTGGCTCTCAGGGAACCAGCTTCCTCATAACTGTTGTAAGGGCCAGGTGGTACAACGCAAAAGTATATCTCAGCTGAACCATAGGGTGAAATTTTTCCAGTGGCAAACAGAAAAGAGTGGGTAACTTCTTTTCCCCTTCTCTTCCTAGAAAGACTACTCAGAAACACAGTAGCTCATATAGACTCTCCAAAGGGATCCCACTGTCTTGATATGAAGCTCTAGCCATGTTGGCAATGTACCTCTTACATTTGCTCTCCATCCCTTCCTACTCGATTTCCCTCTTTTTCCCAGTCCTTCATCTCAAGAATTGCATACCCCATAAAGTAAGTAATTTGCCTCAGGCTCTGATTTCTAGGAAATCCCAACTAAGACAGTTTGAGATCCTAAGACTCACTACCATTAGCCTCTCTTTCTAGAGTCAAATCAGATTTACCTTATTTAAAAGGATTAGTGGGCCAGCCAGTGGCATGGTAGCAAAGGCAGCTGGATCCCACATACTGACTGTCCAGTTCATGTCTGGGTACATGTTTGTGTACCCAAAATCCCAAAAGGAAGGAAGAAGTGGAGAAGAAGGGATTGTGGCATGACTATCCTTTATGGCAGCGGGGGTGGGGGATCCTTTCTCACTTCCCTCCCTCTCTCTTTCTCTGTGTCTTCTGGAAAATTTTAAAAATAATAATAATAATAAATAAAAGGATTAGCAACAGCTTTAAATTGTAATAGGGGAATCTTTTTGGATTCGCCTATAGTTAATTTAAAGAGAAATAGTAAAAAGAACAGAATACAGAACCACATTTACTGGACTCCAAGAAAGTAAAAGAGGTTATCCTGTGAGAACCATGCCAAATTTCCTGACTCCAACTTCTGCCCTTGGTAACAGATGGTGTGGAGAGTGGGAGGGAGTTACACCTAAAACTATTCTTGTCACTAGCACTGAAAATATCTTACTTGCTTTTCAACAGGTGGAGTTTAGAATTTTGTAGGAACAGACATATCAGAAATAACTCTGATGAAGCAATAGGAGATTGTATGGTAAACAAGTTATCCCATGTGTAATTTTTTTGTTTGCTAACTCTTATGATTTACATTCATTTATAACCTGTATTCACCAACAAATATCCAGAGCAAACTTCCCCTGTACTGTGTTTAAAGTATAACAGCCAGTGAGGAGAAGAGAAGAGGACAACGTGACCACCATTTCCACTCCTCTCACAGGAAGAAAAGGAAGTGAAAATAACCCTATCAAACTCTTGGGAAATTCAGACACAAAATAATTTAGAGGAGCTATCAACTAATGTCCTAAAATTGGTGGTAATCCAATCAACTTGGGTCTGCAAGTATCAGAATAAAGAGCAGAGAACCAAATAAACAGGACAAGGGCTCCTAACAATCTAACACTAGCAGTAAAAATTCAGGTTTCTCCTGAGTACTTCAGGTCACATCAAATGATCAACAAACATTAAATGTATCTTTTGATGACCAGATCGATTAGCAAATCAGAACAGATCTTATCTCAGTGACTCATTTAAGTAATTTCATGACAGGCGTTGTGGAAGCTGAGGTCGTATGAGTTTAAAACGTATCAGTAGTGTATGAGAAGGCATCCATGTGCCAACACTCATTACTTCATTTTAAATAATATGCTAGAGGTTTAGCATCTTCGGGTCAGAGGACGCTCTGATTAATGTTTTTATCGTTTGAGCACTCCAATGGGTAGCTCTGTCATGGGCTCGTATCTCAAAAGCAATGTTCTTTCATACAGTTAAGCTGCAGCCTTCTAACATAAAGGCTTTCACTTCCCTTCTCATGTGTCTCTTTGTAATTGGGCAATTCTTCTGTGGCATATCCTTTATTAATCAGAAGTTCTCGTTTCAGGAAAAGAGCCATTAATAACTATATGGAGGACATAAAGAGTCTTTTGGTGCTATTTTATTTGAGTTATTAACTGAGAAGGTAAAAAACAGCTGCTTATAACATAGTCAATGCATTTGCCTTATGGCATGCATTTGAAGTTAGTACTTAGTGGATCTGGTTTTTTTCAGCAACTATTTACTGAATGTCCACCTTGTGTAGGCACTGTGCTAGTTGCTGAAGTGATGGTAGTGAATAAAACAAAACCCCATGCCCGTGGTAGTTTATATTCAAAGAGAAGAAGCAGGAAGTAAAAAAATAAATAGATAATATAGTGTCGACTTGCTGTGTTGCTGTGAAGCAAATTGAAGCAAAATCAAAAACTAGAGAGTGAAAACAGTGTGGGGGCTATCTTAGGTAGGAGAAGAAAGGGAAGCTCTCTGAGGATGTGCAATTCCAAACAGGAATGATGGCATACATTGCTTAAAGTTAAAATACATTTTTAAAAGTTTTCTCTTTATTTATGACAGAGTATTTGCATATGCAGCATGCAGAAGTGAGAGAGAGAGAGAACCTCCCAATGAGACTGGTTATGCCACAGTCTTTCTTCCTCTTGTTCTCCATCCTATCAGGATCCTGGATATGTGCATGTGTATGTACCCTGTTTATTAATGCCGGGCTGGGATTTGAAACCCAATTGGCTGTATGGGATCCAGTTTTCTCTGCACAGTGCTTAAATGCTGTGCTACCTACCACTTTAAAATATGAATAGATATTTGAAATTCGCAAAACATAAACTCATTTAAAAGAGTCGAATAAATAAATATTTTAGAGCTGGCCCTGAGAGCAGCTTCAGTTATCGTTTGGAGCAATAGTGGATTTAACATTTCCTTGTGATAATTCCACAATCCTACCCCTAGGACTTCAAAGCGGGCAACTACTCTACTGTGTGTACGTATAAGTCGCGATAGTAATAATTATGGCTCCTACTTTGCAGACAAGTATAGGGGCTTTGTGGAGTTTAACTTGCTTAAGTTTAGATGGTTGGCAATGGTGGAGGAAGAATTCCAACAGATGTGATGACTCCAATGCCCGTGCCTTAAATTGTTATTCCAGGAGCCAGCAGGTGACATGTTAGTCAAAGTGCCAGATTCCCACATGGCCAACTACTATTCAAGCCCCAGACCAGATGATTTGAAAATTACACCAGGCATCTGTGGGTGCATGCCCAAAGTCCCAAGAGGAGAATGGAGAAGGGATTACAACATGACCATCTCCTTAGGGGGTGATTTCTCACTTTCTCTCTCACTATCTCTCTCCGGTAAGCACATGTGCCTTGTGGCAAACAAGTTATAAAACAAAACAATCAAACAAAAAAACCCTTATTTTTAATGTCCCTTCCTAGACCATTCCACATTTTGGAGGTGACATTCAAACTATAGCATTTAGCAAACTTTTCTTCAGTCAAATGCCAGTAATTATATGCAATTTAAATACTAATGTTGGACTATGTGTGTATAATATAAAATATATACATTTTATATAATAAAATAAATTCCTTATAATAAATAGCTGGCAAAAAGTGTATCCTCTACATGTTATCAAAGACAAAGAGGAAATTTCATTCAAAACTGTAGAAATAAAGCTATACATCTCCTGATACATTCTAATAATTATTTTAGCCAAAATGGAATAAACAGCATCAAGGAGTAAAATGACCTGTTATTTCCATTGCTCAGGAGAAGAAGGCGATTCTATCAACCAGTTGAGAAATTGGATTTTATGACTTCACTTTTTTTATAAATCCATGACTAATTTATCTGTGCTTATGCATCCAGTTTATATAAAGGGAGGAGGTGAGTGGGTTATAAGTGACTGGTAGGTATTAATAAACATGAGAAAATATACTTACATTAAATATAAGTAAAATTTTTATGACTTGGCATTATTTTTAAATTGTTTACAAGGACTATTTTATACATAAGCACTAGTGTGTTTATGTAATCCCCATGTCAGTACTTCAGCCAATAGCTATTGTTCTCTGTGCTGCAAAAGTTTTAGTAGCCCTTTAGATGAAATGCCCCAGAGAAATGTTACAACTAGTGGGACCAGCAGTTGGCATAATGGCTATGTCGCTGGACTCCTACGTAGTCAACCGCGGTTCGAGTCCCGGACCCGGTGGCTTAAACTCACACTGGACATGTATGCATGCGTGCCCAGGATCCTGAGAGGAGAATAGAGGAGAAGGGACTGTGGTGTGGCCACTCCCCCTGGGGGTGATTTCTCACTTTCTGTCTCTGTCTCTGTCTCTGTCTTTCTGGCGAGTGCACAGACCCTATAGCAAAAAACCTCTTTAAAAAGAGAGAGAGAGAGAGAGAGAGAACTATTACACTAGTGTATGGCCAATATTGAGTCATAAAAAATATGGCAGAACCAAGTAGAAATAAGCTGCTTTTGGAGGTAAAGAGTTGTGTTTTCCTTTTGATTTTGCTTTTATAATCTGAAAATCCTATTTGAAAAATACAGAAAAAGTCTTTCAATAATAGAATTCTAATTTTTTTAAAAAAACTACAGTTTATTAAAAAGAGATCCATGCCTTTGGGTGTTTCACTAGTCATTAACCAAATCTCAACCTAGAAAAATACTGTTAATAGATATTATATAGGGCCAGCAGATGGTATGGAGGTTGGAGCAGCTGGATATCACATTGCCAACTGTGCAGTTCGAGTCCTGAACCAAGAGGTTTAAATATTATGTATGTACTTGTGTGCCCAAAGTCCTGAGAGGAGAATAGAAAAGATAGGATAGTGGTGTGACCCTCGCCTATCCATCACCTATTAGTGGAGAGTACTTTCTCACTTTCTCTCCCCCTCTCTCTTCGTCTCTGCCTCCAGTGAACACACACTTCCTATAGCAAAAGGAAAAAAAAAAAAAAAAAAAGGACAGCTTGTAGCCCATCACTCATCACTGGACAATCTTAAGATTTATAAAGATCTTTTAAAATGTTTCAGATATAAACCTGTGCTCTTCCAGGACAGTTCTCAAAAGGAAGTGTGTATAAGTGATGCATAGCACAGAGGAAAAAGGACACAGATATACTGTACCCTACTTGTACTATCAGAACCATTTACTTCAGCATATGAAGCTTCCATTGTGCTCAATACACTGTTTAGCTCACAACTTGATAAAAATGGCATAGTGGGAAGAAACATAAACACATTTTAAATAAAAAACAGACTTTAATTAGTGCTCTAATAGAAATTCAAATGATATACTACCAGGGAATGGGAGGAGAGGATAATATGAACTAGATGAGGGCTGATACTTGGACTATCGTGCCCCCTACTGGAGAAGTGGTAGAACATAGTCCTGCTCTTCTGTTTGGGAAAAAAAAAAAAAATAGCCAGATGTTAGAAGTAATAGAGACTTATCCTTTAAGCAGATATGTACCTCTGTATATATATTTTATTTATAAAAATGATTCAAAAAGTACTTACTTAAACACTAAGTTATTATGATAATTTAAAATGTAATATAGTTTTAAAAATCTAAATTAACACAAATTTTACTAACACATTTGTAGAGAGCAAGAATAAATGATAAATCTATCATGTATAAGCGTGTCTCATAGGGACTTAAAGAAACAATCTCAGTCTTTCAGTTCTTTGTAACTGTAAATTTTCCAAGACTATGTGGTGCAAATTTTTCAACTGCGTTGTCAGATCAAGACACGTGTCCCAGTTTAAAGTAAGAAATATTTACATACATATTATTTACAAATATCTCGTATCAATATCTAATGATTTATTATTTATAAAAATGTACTATGTAGGTTTGCTTTTCAAAAACAAAGCTTACTTTTTTCTTTTGGTTATAAAGTAATCATCTCATTATGGAAAATATAAGATAGACTAAAATTTAAAATCATTTATAATATCACTAGAATAAACTCTGCTAAAGTAAAAACTTACCTTATATTTCCTATTAGCCTTTTTTCCTATTTGTATTTCATATGGTAGAGATAAACTGAATAACAGTTTTATATAACTTTTTTCTCTTAGTAGTATTATATATAGAACTATGTTATTCTGAAGGTTACTCTTCTCAAAATAGTACTTATTTCTTTTTTTCTTGTCTACCTACTTACAGAAAAAGTTAGCTCTACAATACAGGACAGACCTTGGATCATTGTATAATAAAGAATCTCTTGCTTATCAGAGCCCTTAGACTCTAGTTATATTCCATTTTTATCTGAAACTGCAATGTGATTCTTCCTACTAGTTGCCAAGATAGGTGATTACAGGAGCTCTCTACTCTTTATTCTGTGGAATCTATTTATTCTTTGAAATAGCAGAAATGAATGCCAAGAGTCTGTTTGAGAAAATAGGATAAGTCAGAAAAATGTTTGGCTCTCCAAATAGCCATGTGCTCTCATACATTTCTCAGCCCCTTTTAAGTTACACGGAACCATTTGATGAGGTCTTGCCAATTGTATAGAGCTTTAGTGGCTATGTCTCCAGTTCTGTTAGTGGTCCTATTAGCTGTCTATTCCTTTGTCATAGGGATCATAGAGGCCACATGCTCACATGGGAGAGTCTTACTATGAAAGTGCCCTGGGTTGCTGATCCAGCTGCCTTGGAGAGTCATCCTACTGGCAAAATCCTGGGAGTGAGAAATAAATTTTGATGTGTTAAGCCGGGGAGATTAAGTATGTGCTACCTCAACAAAATCTAGCCTATTCTGACTAATATGTGACGGTATATTTGGTCAGGGTGTTTAACAATGTGTTTTCTCTGCTTTGGATGCCCTTCCCAAGCACTCCACCCCTGAACTAGGAAGTCTTTTTCTGGCTTCCTCTTTTCATCCCGTAAGGTTCATCTCAGGGACATTTCCTCTGAGAAATTTTTTTTTGACTGAACCCAGCCTCCATCTGGGTTTATTGCCTCTCCCAAGGTCTTCCATACTGCCGTTGAGTCTATGGATGAGTGATTCTTGGTTATTTATGGATAGATGGTGTTATTTTGTAGATATTGGTTATGTATACTTCCTTTTAGAGCAATTAGCACAGAACAGTCATTTAAAAAGCATGTTCTGCAGTCAACCTGTTTCATCAAAAGAGTAGAAAAAAAACATATAGATGATTAGTTGCAGGAACTTGCCAAGAGGCTATTTTCCACTGATTAAAAAAAATATATCAACTGAAACTGAGAAGCCTACAATCTGACTCAGTCAGGCCCACTTTTAACAGAAATTATATACACGTCATGGAATTTCTACTGCCCATAGCAGAGTGTGGAGAAAAGGAAAGCAAATAAATAAAATAAATAAGTGTGCAGCAGAACATGGATAAGAATGGAGGGATCCACCCTTAGTCTTTATAAACACCCTTCAGAGGATGCTCAGATCAGAGGCCAAGTCCCCTTCTCTCAGAGGAACACATGCCACACATTCAGATTTCATCTTTTGTCACTTTTTGGTTTTGACTAGATCGAAGAGCTTTTTGTTTTGTTTTGTTTTTGTTTTTGTTTTTGTTACAGGGCGCCAGAGAGAGACAGAAACAAAGAGAGAGGGAAAGCGAAAAATCACCCGTTGGGGGGATAGCATGCTACAATCCCTTCTCCAGTCTCCTCTCAGGATTTTGGGCACACAGACAACAGGTGGCTGGCATGATTTTCAAGTCCCAGGGTCCAGGACTCAGAACATGTGGTTGACCATATGGGATCCAGCACCTTAACCTCCATGCCACATGCTGGCCCAACAAAAATCTAACATTCTTTAATAAAATGACTGAGCCAAATAAAAAGCCATATGTTATTTGAAGCAAAGCATCACAGGTGTCATAGGATCTTAAAGGCAACCAACAAATCCAGCAAATTGATTAGCAGATTCAGAGAGGCATGTGGAATGTGGCTGTGAGTGAGTGAATAAGAAAAACTAAGTAGCTAAAACCTGAAAAGACAAAACTCAAAAAAGGTCTGGTAGAAAAAGAACTGAATCCAGATGTTGATTTTATAGAAAAAAATCAAAGTTACAGAACCTGTCACCACCACTGAGGACATTGTCAAAGGCCTAATTAATACAAAGACCAAAGGAAGTTCAAGGTTCAAATATTAAGAGGGTTGTCATGACCAGCAGATGGCATAGCGGTTATGTCACTGGAATGTCACATGGCTTACCGTTGGAGTTCTGGCTTGAAAACTCACAGTGTGTGTGTATGTGTGCATATCCAGGCTCCCAGGAGGAGAATGGAGATGAGACTGTGGCATGGCCACCCTCCCTGGGGGGTGATTTCTCACTTTCCTTCTCACTGTCCATGTCTCTCTCCCTCTGGCAAACACACACCTAGTGCCATGCCTCTTTAAAAAAAAATAAAAAAAAGAGTGGTCAGTTATAAAATAGAATTTCTCACTTTCTCACTCTCTCTGTGTCTCAAACCTAAAAAAAAAAAAAAAAAAAGAACAGGAAAAAGAAAACACCGTGCTAGCAATAATTCAGTATCACTCATAGTGCTGTAAAGAAAGCACCTTTACCCAGGACTTAGAAAACTGCCTTTCTGCCCCTCCATCTGAAGATTTTAAGATATAAAATTTTAATATGTATAATGCACAATTTATATTACCATAAACTTTCAAACTTTCAAAACATTTACGTGAAGCCTCCTTTTTATTATGCATTGACTACATGCATTTTCTTATTCAAATGTAATACATTTATATGAAATTTTTAAGGTAAGTGATTTTTTTTTTTAATTTACTAGGATAAGTGAGAGGGAGAGTGGGAGAGAGAGGCCCCTCGACAGGTTTTCCTCATGCCATGATCCTCTTTCCACAGCACTCCAGCCATTCAAGATCTGAAGCATACATGTATGTGCCTGTCGTGTTTTCCTTTTGATCCTAGAATCCAAACTGTGGTCAGCCATGTGGCTTCTGGCATTGTAGTTTAATTGCTAACCAACTGTGCCATCAGGGTGGGTCAAAATAAATATTTTAAGTCAAAACTATCAGTGACAATTTCTGCACTGTTAACATAATAATATCAAGAGTATCATAAAACATATTTAAAATGCTCATTTTAAGAATAAAGCAACCAAGATAGTAATCATTTGGTTTTTTATTTTTCATTACTTACCAGTTTACATAATTATGCAGGGTGCACTGTATGTTACAACTTTCCATTAATAGTTTCTGGCATATGCTACTAATTAAAAATATTTGGGCAAGCCATGTGGTCTGTTGGTTAAGGGAGCCAGATCCCACATGGCTAACCATGGTTCAAATTCCAGCCCCAGTTGCCTTTTGAAAAACATGTCAGTCACATGTATATGTGTTCCCAAAGCCCTGACAAGATGAGGAAATGCAGGAGAAGAGATTGCAGCATGACCACACCCCATTAGAGGGTACCTTCTCCCTCTCTGTCTCTTTTTGTTTATCTTTCTGTCTCTCTCTGACAAGTGCATGTGACATCGGGTAAAAAAAAAAATCCACAGAGTTATTTATTTGTTTTGAATAATATATGAGTGGAAATAATACTAGCTGGTAGTATTTGTGCTTAATAGATAATCATAAAATTTTTTAAGATATATAATAGCTGTCTCTATATTGCTACTTCTCATTGCAGAGTTTGTCATTAACAAACTTTAATTCAGTAGAGAATACAGTATGTTATACCTAAAGGTCAAAACACTTTAAGTCAGGTTCCATTATTTAGTTTTGAATGACAAAAGGAATGTGCACTAACATTTATTTGTAATAAATTTTTAAATAAAAAATGGAGTCTACTAATCCACAAAAATAAATTCAGGTTCAACAAATACATTTTCATTTTTGTTTTTGTTAATGTTTTGTATTCATGCTAGGAAAATTCAGTTTGTATGCTATAAATATGTACAGTGATTGAATGTTAAAAAAATAAGAAAATAAAAGAAGAAAATAAGTAAATAAACAAACAAACAAATAGAGCAACTCAGGATCTCAGGGGCAGATGGGAGCCAAGAAGATTCTGATTCCAAAATGGAGTTCTGGCATGGGCTCATGTGAAACAATTCAACTACTACAGAAACTCCATCTGAACTTCGTAACATTAAATAACAAAGTCGATTAGTATCTTCATAGTCACTAGTACCACTTTCTCTAACTTTTAAATTTGCTTCCAACACAAGTCAGATCTTTGAATCTCCTCTGTCCCTTCTAGAGAGTGGGCATCCAACTTCTGCTCGAATCTTCCTTGACTCTCCCAGAAGAAGGTGGATATACTGCTTTTGTTTTGTTTTTCTTTTTAGAGATTTTTGTTATAGGGCGCATGCGCTCACCAAAGAGATAGAGAGATAGAAAGTGAGAAATTACCCCTCCCCCAGGGGAGATGGTCATGCAGCAATTCCTTCTCCTCCATTTTCCTCTTGGGATTTCTAGCATGCACGCATATGTGTCTAGCATGTTTCAAGCCACTGGATCATGCGCACAGCGTGTTTTAAGCTGCTGAGTCTGGGACTCATACCGCAGTCAACCATGTGAGAGTCCAGTGCCTTAACCATTATGCCATCTGCTGGTCTCAGATATAATACTGCTTTTGTTATTCCCCTTTTTTGAACAGCTCCCAGAAGTAGTTGTCAGTGAGATTACTCTAATATAAAAAGGTACATATCATCATGGTGAAAACGGAGTGATTTAGCACCATCTAAAAATGAATTAGTTCCTTTTCATTTGTATGTATCTCTTAGGGTAACTCCTTTTTCGTTTTATTTTAAAGTTTTTGCCATAGGGTATGTGCACTTTCCAGAGAGACAGAAACAGAAATAGAGAGAAAGGAAGTGAGAAATCATCCCCTCGTTGGGACAGCCAAGCCACATCACTTTTCCATTCTCCTCTTGGGATTTCGGGGACATGCACACATGCACACATGCCTAGAGTGATTTTCAAACTGCTTGACCTGGGACTTGAATAGTGGGTGGTCCTGTGGGAGTCCAGTGCCTTAACCACCATGCTACCTACTGGCCACTTGAGTAACTTCTTTATATGATTTATTTTTCTACTCGAATGCAGCCTGCATTTCTAAAACAGCAATTTATCCTTTCATCTAACATTTATATCTATGATTAATGAAAGCAAAAGATAACTGTACTCTAGGAAGTTCTGAGTGTTCTCCTCCATTTGCTTCATCAAGTGGCTTTTAGCTCCTAATCAAGATAAGATTATCTGGGTAACTAAGTTTTCCTGTTCTTGTCTAAGTTTCACAGAAATACTGATTTATCTCTGCTTTTCTTTTAACATTTAATTAACATGTAGCTGAGGTCTTTACTAAAGCAAGAAAATTTGACTACTGTCATCTTAGTCTATTTTGTGCTGCTAGAGCAGAATACCACAGACTAGATAGTTTATTAAAAAAAAAAGGAAATTTATTTTTCACAGTTGTGGAGTCTGGGAAGTACAAGATCAAGGTGCCAGTAGTGTGGTGTCTGATGAGGGCTGGTCACTACATCCAAGATGGTTACTTGAGTGATGCATCCTCTAGAGGGGACAGACACTCATGTGGCAGAAGGGCAGGAGAGCAGTGAGAGAGTGCAAAATGGGACTGAACTTGTCATTTTATAATAAGCCAACTCCTATGATAATAGCATTAACCCATTTATAAGGGTAGAATCCTCCTGACTCAACTCTTAAAGACCTCACCTCCAGATACTGTCACAAGGCAATCAAATTTCAGAGAACACCCCCAACACACACACACGTGTGCATGCACACACACACTCCATCTCTGTGGCTTCCCAGAGAATCATTTCCTAGACAGGAAGTTGAAAGTCATCTAGAAGATGGGCAACTACCTGACCAACTCGGCAGAGTGGGGGACCATCCCAGGCTAGGCTGACCTCGTCCTCAAGTGTGACTAAGAGCCTCCTGTGTCTAGTGCCCTTAGGGGGAGCCCACCACATCCCACCAGCCTGGGGCTTTTGCCTGAGCTTCTAGGTAGCTTTTTTTATTTGGGGGGGGGGGCGGAGAAGTTTTCGCTATAGGGCGCGTGCGCTCGCCAGACAGAGAGAGACAGAGAGACAGAAAGCAAGAAATCACCCCCCAGGGGTATGGCCACACCGCAATCCCTTCTCCTCCATTCTCCTCTCGGGATCTTGGGCATGCACGCACACGTGAGTTTTAAGCCACCGGGTCCAGGACGCGAACTGCAGTCGACTACGTGGGAGTCCAGCGACATAGCCATCACGCTAACTGCTGGTCCCGTAGATAGCTTTTTAACCACTCTGAGTTCTCGCCCAAACTAGGGACCAAGTGAAGACAACATTCCTTCTTAATAAATAAATAAATAAATAAATAAATAAATAAATAAATAGAAGGATAATGAAACAAAAAAAAAAGTCACCTGCAAATTCTTAAGGAAATAAACAAAACCAAAAAGGAAAAAGATAAAGAAAATTGCCACTGAACAAAAATAGTATGCTTTTAAATTTGTTTTAATCAAAATACATGACACATTTTCATGGTTCATAGCTGCATTTTCAAAATAAGTTACAAATAGGAAATTTCCACAGAAACCCATTTCACCAGTGAAGAATTATGGTGCCTGGTCTCTATAAGTCTAAAATGTGTTGTTTTGTTTAATTTTGCTGCTGATGAAATTCTTTCACAATAATTATAAGAATTGATCCAAAACCCAGTAGTGTAATGTAATACCTAACTCTGACCAGGTTTACCTCACAACCACATCCCTTTCACAAGAGCTATGGCAGGAAGACAGACACCACATGGTTCAACCCAAACCTTCTAAGGTGTTGGTTTCAGTCTCTTACTGTGCTGCCTGCCAGTTTGCCATGGAAGAGGACATACTTGCCTAATTCTAGAAATTCTGTATGACAGTAACCAAGGCCTTCATCTGTGGAGTGATAGCCATAATATGGTTTAATGAAATAGAAAACAAATATTATAATTACCTAGGTTTTCGATGGGATTACTTTATTTGCTTAGTCTCTTCTAGACCAAAAATGAGATCATTTTGTTTTGTTTTCAGGTCAGTTTGAAACTAAAGTTTATAAATATTCCCTCAGGACAAAGTTCTTTCAAAACAGCCCTGTACATGCTAATTTACAATGCATGTTAAATAAGGCTTATCAGTAACAGGCAAAAATGACCTACAGTAGTTGCTGGAAGATGTTTTGCTCTTAGATGCCAGTCTTGGAGGCAATCCAGTTGCGGTAGGAGGTCACTCGCGTATAGACCCCTGGCTTATTGATTTTACCACAGTCAACTCCCCAGCTCACTATTCCAACAAGGTACCAGATACTTCGAGAATTGGGATAAACTAGTGGTCCTCCAGAGTCACCCTAAATTAAAAAAAGAGTATTTATCATTATGAAAACGTCCTTTCAGATATTTATACCAAATAAGCCCAGAAGAAGTGGTAAATGATTAATGCTTTATAGAGAGCATAAAAAGATGTAAATCCCTGTGTCACCCAGACCAGAATGTCTTCCGTGGTACTGTCTAGAGTTTACCTAAAACTCAATGGCATGACAGGATAAGTTGCAAGCTCTACTGTGAGAAAGATTTTAGAAGGCATATGATATGAATGTACTTGAAGTTTAGGGTTTATGTCTGAGAAAAGTAACCAGAATCCTAGCTATGAAAGAGGTAAGAAGGTAAAAGCAATTTGGGTATGGGCTGAATGTAATTGAAATACTTCTGAGAATGATCCTTCATTGAAGTTTGGTTAAGAGTGTAGAGTGTGATGCTAGACTTCCTGGGCTTGTATGCCAGTTACTAGCTGTGTGAACTTGTGCAAGTTACTTAACTTTCTTCTGCCACAGTTTCCCCTTCTATAAAATATGCATAATGTTTGTACATGCATCATAAGGTTGTAATGACGATTAAATGAATGAACTATTATTTATAAAGGACTTTAGGACAGTGCTTGACTCAGAGAAAGTGTAGTGTAAATATTTGTTAAACACTTAAAAACATATTACATATAGGAGTTTTAGTGCAAATAGGAACTTTGATGGGATTGTGAAGGCTCAGAAAAACTGAAGCATAGAATTGTCTCCATGTGGATAATTCTTCACAAAATAATATCAGCTATCTGTGTACCTTCTGGTCAATATGAGTAATGTCCAGAATTACCTGACAGGCATCAATATTTCCTTTCATGTACCCAGCACACATCATTGTATCCAGTATCAAACCATTATATGCTTCTGGAGAATTACAAGTGTTTGTGTCAATAATCTTCACAGGTGCTTTCTGAAGTAATACTGGGTATTCACCTAAAGGAAGTAAACACAATTAGCAAAAGAACTGCTCTAAAACAGAGCAGGATGGAAAACTTGCTTTTCCTGCTTGATTGTTGCCTACTCTTAGGATGAAAAAATTCACTCAGTTCATTTCCTTCACTTAATGTTCAAAGTATAATTTAAATATCTTTATATGATGCCTTTCTAGGCCCTTTTCTCTCTTCTACATCTTTGGACTAAAACTCTCTCATTTAGGTTCTCCAGGTTAGAAAGCCTCTACAAACAAATTGGTCTTCTTGGAGTGTTTCAAATCAAGGCAACTTGAAAAATCTTAACTCTATATGTGCCTTTCCCTGGGAGATCACCAGGGAGTAATGGGTATATGGAGGGACATTATGCCTTTGACTCTGTAGCTAGATCATTAATTTTTCTAATTACACACTCTGTTAAGTTTTCACTGGACTTACCATTATATGAAAATGCTCCCCATCCTGTAACAACAACTCCTTCACCCGGAGGGAAAATCTGTGTAGCTTCAGGAAGACAAACTCGATGTACATCATTCTTAAATAAGACTCTTTCAGTGAGCTGTATAACTGCAATATCATCATGATGTTGACCCTGGATGTAGTTTTCATGGGTAATGATTTGTTGAACATAATGTTGCATATAGGGGGGATTTACTTTAGTGCCAAAACTGACAGAATAGTTGTTTGGATTTTTTGTCCTAGAGGAACAAAAATCAAAACCTGTTTTTACTTGAAAATAATACAAATATGTTTTGCATCTACTGTATTCTTTTCATGACATTTACAGTTCCTTGCTCTGTAGCCTATTAACAATGATATAATTTGAGTTTATTAAATTCACTTAAAAAATTTGTTTGAGCCCCTGTTGCTGCACCATACATTATGTAATTTAACAGGAATATAGAAATGAAAAGAAGTAGCCATATTGCTTTCTTCCTTTTTTTTTTGGCCAAAGTTCATGCACTCGATAAGGTAAGGCAGAAAAACAGAGAGGGGGAAGAGAAGAAACCATCCAACCAAACCCTGGACAATGTTCATGCTGTAATTACCCTCGTCCACCTTTCTCTCCTTTCGGGATTCTGGGCATACACCCGCACACTCCTGGCATGTTTCTTAAGCCACTCAATCTGAGACTCAAACTGCATGGTCAGGCATATAGGATCCAGCTGCTTTAACCATCAGACCACAGAGCCAGCCCCCATAGCCATATTTTCAATATGCTTAAGTCTAATAAAAGATGATAATAAACATGGGCAATTATAATAATTATTTAAATTATTATGTATATAATTATTGGGACTACTAAATAGGAAGGCTTAAATCCATTTGATGAAGGGAACTGATTTCATGGGAAAAGTAGCATTTTAAAGGAGATTATAGAATTGAGTTAAATTTGTCTAAAAGATGAGGAGGAGAGAGCACATATGTGCAAAAAGGGAGAGTGGTATGAAACAGGATATATTTTAGCAACTACAAGTAGTTTAGGATATGTGAAAAATAAACTGATGAGAAAAAAGAATCATATAATAAAAAGGTGTAATATCAACATTGAATAACATTATTATAGATGAGAATATATTTATTACTTTTATTTGGAGTTGCACAAATTTTTTGGTTCCTAAGACCAACAGATTACTACTATCCTTTAAAAGTAAGAAAGCCATATTGTTATATACGGGGGCAGGCCAGCAGGTGCTGGGATCCCACATGGCTGTCTGAATGGTTCAAGTCTGGACCTGGTGGCTTGAAAATCACACCCAGAGTCCCAAGAGGGGAATGGAGAAGAAAAGATCGCAGCGTGGCCATCATCTCCCCAGGGGGTGATTTCTGAACGTGTCCTCTCTCTCTCTCTACTATCTCTTTCTCTCTGTCTCTGGTGAGCACACTAAAAACAAACAAAAAGGACAAATGACCTTATCATTTTTACTAGTAAAGCAGGGAAGTCTTAAGCTTAACATACAATTATCTTCCAAACCAGGACACTTGAAAACACTTTTTTCCTTTATTCATAATTGAGCATGCACACACACACTTGGGAATGAGATCAACAAGGAGAGAGAGAGAGCACCCCTAACTGGGACCTGCTCACACTGCATTCCTTCCTCGTTGCCCATCCTGTCAGGATTCTGGATACACATGTATGTACCCAGTGTTTTGCTGCCAGGGCCATGATTCATCCCCCATCAGCCATGTTTTGCATAGTGCTTAACCATTGCCTTACAGGGTGGGCCACACTTTCAAGAATGAAAGGGAGTACTACTACCAATTAAGCAGGGATTATAGGTGCAAACTGGAACTGTCCCTGGGCATTTGGTCTTCCCCAGCCTCGGGCAACATAATGAATTTACTTTTGAAAGCAGTGAGCTGCCGTCACCAGGTATCTGTCGCTGATCAATGACGCCCCACAGTAGTGCCGACCATTTATTTTGAGACTTGCTTGCCATGGCCATTCTCCTTCCTGAGCATTGGAACCTCCCTTGATTCTATCGTACGTGGCTGACATCCTCGCTCGTCTCCCACAGCCTGTCAGGAAAGGTCAGTTTTATTTCATTGAGAGCAGGAAGATAATGTTTATTTGACTACAAGCAAGAAATTGTGCTGAGTTGTCCTTGGATGCTTATATCTGACAATGTCTTGAACAGATAGGAATAGTAGGTCATCTTTGCAGGAATGACTAGCAGCCCCTGAATCACCTCCATACCCAGCAGAGTACCTCCAAGATGCAGTAGCACTTACAAAACACATAAGCCGTGAGAGGTAGACAAAGTCATCCTTAAGTCTCGGGCTCTCTTTAACCAGACTCCCTGAGTTTAAATTCTGACCCCATCATTTATAAGCTGGATGAATCTAGGCAATTATTTTCAGTTCTTTGTGCCTCAGAATCCTCCTGTCTAAAATGGAGTCATAATCATCCCTATCTCTAGGACTGTTGCGAGGATTAAATAAATTAGTGTATGTAAAGCACTTTGAACTGTGCCTTACTTAGAGTAACAAATTTTGGCCATTATGTTTTAGATCATCTCATGCATTTAATTAAAAAGTTAAATGAACTTACGGTTGTTGATCATCTTCTCAGCATCAACCTTACTGATTTCTAAAATAAAGCAAAAAGTGTTTAGTAAATATAATACCCAACACCCTGCCCCCTGGGGCAATGGAGTAAGACACTCCATTTAGCAGAGCAGAAGAATCCATAAATAATTTGGAATCTCAGGATTAAGTGTTAATATAAGGAGTCAACCCTGCTCATTGGAATTATTCTTTTATAATATGTGAATGTATGATATGGAAATAAAATCTTCATAGTGAGAAGCTTCTTTTTATTTAGTCGAAATTGTATTCTACATAATCTAAAGAGAAAAATTGATAGTTTTTTTGTTTGTTTAAAGAAGTCCTCACTTGTAAATCTTATTCTTATCAGTACATGAAAATAACGTTTAAAAGGACTTTTCAGGCCAATAAGTGGCATATAGGTTAGACACTGAACTCCCACATGACTGACCACAGTTAAGTCCCAGACCTAGAGGCTTAAAACATGCTGAGTGCATGTGCGTGTGTGTCCAAAATCTGAGGAGAATGGAGGAGAAGGGATTGTGGTGTGGCATCCCCCCCGGGGTGTGATTTCTGACTTTTACTCTCTCTGGCTCTCCCTGACTCTCTTCACCAAAAACTTTAGAAAAAGTGACTTGTCTTGTAGTTGCAGATCCTGTATTGTTTTTGAAAGTTTTAAAAAATTATGAAATGAGGATCTAGCCATTTGGGGAGAAAGGAAGATGTCCCACTGATAACTGGGCCTCCAGCATCCAAAACTCGCGTGAACAGCCCTTCTTCAAGAGGCAGACAGCTCCATGGCTCCTGTGATCTAGCCATTTGGGGAGAAAGGAAGATGTCCCACTGATAACTGGGCCTCCAGCATCCAAAACTCGCGTGATTGAACTTCCAAGTTTGGGAAGATACCGACCATCCACCAGATGACTAGAAATCGCTGCAGGACCACAAGAAATATGGGGAAGCAGGAAAATACCTCTCCCACAAGGGAAAAGGATAGCTCCTCTTTATCCACACACAGTTCAATGGAAATCATGGAAATGTCTGATAAAGAATTCAGAACATTCATAATGGCAAAGCTAACAGAGATGGAAGAGAAGAGAGACAAGGAACTGCTGAAGAGGAAGGAGAAAGGAGTTGAAGAGTTCCAGGAGGTGAGGAAATTCATGCTAGATCTAAAAGAGGAATTTCACACTTTACAAAAGAATCAGATGGAACTGTTAGAGATGAAGGCTATAATACAAGAAGTCAAAATCTCCCTTGAAAGTATTAAAAGCAGACTAGATCATACAGAAAATAGAATCTCTAATGTAGAAGAGAAAATGGTTGGCCTAGAAAAATCCACCACGAAGACTGAGAATGACCCAAAAATTTGAGAATAATATGCGAGAAGTACTAGATACCATCAAACGTCCAAACATCCGGATAATAGGCATCCCAGAAGGTGAAGAGACTCATAAGGGCATTGATAATCTATTCCATGAAATCTTACAAGAAAATTTTCCAAACCTGGAGAGGCACTCAAAGATTCAGTCCCAAGAAATACAGAGGACCCCAAATAGAATCAACCCAAGAAGATCTTCTCCAAGACACATTATAGCCAGATTGACCAAAACCACAGACAAAGACAAGATACTAAGACTGGCAAGAGAAAAAAGGCAAGTTACCTACAAAGGGTATCCCATCAGACTAACGGCAGACCTCTCATCGGAAACAATGAGAGCGAGGAGAGAATGGGAAAATGTATTCAAAGTATTAAGGGAAAAGCAATTTCAACCGAGAATTCTGTACCCAGCAAGGTTATCGTTCATTTGGGAAGAAAAGACACGAACTTTCCCAGATAAACAAAACCTGAAAGAATTTACCAGCACCAGACCGGATCTCCAAGAAGTTCTTAAGGGAGTGCTATGTCAGTAAAATTAAATGCAGACACACAGAAATAAGAGTTCAGAAACTAAGAAAATGGGCAACTTAATTGTAGGGCCAAAAGCTGGAGTTGAGTATTACATCCCAGATTTCAATCTGGAACATCGAACCTCAACAGATACAGAAGAAAGATTAAGTACATGAGACTGAACTGATGAAACAGTATTCTACGACTTGACTAAAATATTGCTGCTTTTCTTCTAAGCTTTGTTGTCTGGTTTTAAGGACTTTTGTCCTGTCTTCAGCTATCAATAGATTCATGTTCCTACTATTTGAACAGAATACTAACCTGTTTCTAGGCTTTAAGTTTCAAAGAAATATCCTTACCAGTTCAAAACTGCTTTTCTTGAAACCATCGGCTGATCTTGCTATTGAAAGTAGTTAGATTACTTATGATATTGTGTGACCAACGAAATGTTGGGGGAAAAGGGATTGAAGACAACTGTAGACAGCAGAGATAGTGTAATAAGAGAGTGGAATAGGGCAGAGGGCTAGACATGGGGTAAAAAAACATATATATGAAAGTAGAAATGGAATATTATGGATGAGAACATGCATTACTAAGCCACTATACAGTATATTCTAGATGGGAAACCACATTTAGAATGTTGTGATGATGCTCAGGGAATGAATGTAAATTAATAAAAAAAATTTCAGAAGAAAAAAAAAAAAGGCATTAGAAATACCTATTTGATGACTGCAGTTAAGCTATATAGCCCTAGTTAGGTGCTACTTTATAGTATGTTCATTCTATTCACTGAGGTTTATGCCTAAAGTCAGACTTGTGTTCATGGATAAAAAATTATGAAATGAATAAGAAGACACACCATTGCTTACAAAAACTAATATCTGAGTTTAATATTAAGTATTACTATCTGCTTTAGAATGACAAAAATGTTTCTTCCACCCAGAACTAACTATAAGGCATGACCTTATTGTGATTGTTTTTAATAATGAATACAAATAATTGCTCTGGTATAAAACAGCCACTTATTAATTTAAAAAAATATAGAAGATCAGCTTTGTGTCTGGTAATTGTGATACGTGATAAAATGATGAACTAATTCTCCTCTCTAATATGTGAGCTTACCCGTGAGCCTAAGAGAATTAGGATCTGTAGTCAAGGATCCTGACTGGTTCTTCAGCATCTGATGTAAGACGTTTTCAATTCTTCTTCTTGTGTTGTCCTTTGTTGATCTGGGAGCCTTGAATACCAGCCATATATGTGCTGTCACACTGTTGTCGTTATCAGGACTGGAAACAACATAAAGGTTTCATATATTGCTAAAAAAAAAGAGCATTTTTCGCCCTTATTCCCTGATCTTTTCTAGCTTGATTTCTTCTGCTCTTTTCCAGGTTTGTGTAGTACATATCTTCACTTTAGGTTAATCACAGAATCATCCATCTGCCTAAATTTACTTGATGACAACATGAATGTTATTATATTAGTCAGGCTAGAGGACAAGTAGTTGCACAATTCTGAAGAAATAAGAAAGGCCTGAGATTCAGGGTACAGCTATCGCCTAAGAACTGAGATTTGTGTATGCACTCATCCGTCATTCAATAAGCAGCTACTATAGAAAGGCAACTGGTAGGTGTCTATTGGGTGATACAAGGGAGTCTAAGACATGATTCCCACCCTCAAGGAATTTCCAGACTTTTAGGAGAGATAAGACATGTGTGCAAATCACTAAATTATGTATAGCAAAAGCAATACCATATTTCTCTTACTTGGACATATTCCAATGAGAGGTAAGTCATGTTTTACCTAAAGGATTATAAAAATTTTTATGACATACACACTGGACCTTCTGCTGTTGCTATTTCATCATCCAGCAGATCATTTCATCAGAGATGAGGAGTAACAGTACCGCAAACTAACTGGATGCCAGTTACATTAATTAGCATTTAGTGGGCATCTGTTATGTTTCAGGCACTTCGCTACCACATTAATTAACACACTTAGTCTCCACAATTATCGTGCAGCCCAGGTATCATTATCTCCATTTTACACACAAGGAAAAAAAATGAGGATCTCAGAGGTTATGTTATATGCTCAAGTACACAGCTATTAAACTAGGGCTCAGATTTAGCACAGTTGACTCTATAACCTGAGCTCTTTATATTAGGAACTTTAGACCCAGACATCTCATGAGTACAGTGTCTAGATTGGGCTCAAGGGAAGGAGGGATTTCAATGTTAGCCAAGAAGTAGCAATGACAGAAGTTTTTAAATAACACTGTGGTTGAGGGAGATTAATCTGAAATTGGTATTCAGGAGATATTTATCTGGAATTGGGAAAGAGATGGCCAGCCCAAGAGGCTGAGCAATGGGCATGTAGGAGTTGTCAAGGAGTCCTGAGGTGAGTGCTGAAGTGGCAGTATTATGCTTTGGGTTTTGCTAGAGGATGCTTAACCTTTTAACGTATAAATCAATAACGACTCTTAGGAAACACTCAGCTTACGCAAGTTTGATTATTGTAACAGTATGTACCACAGTTAAAAAACAACTCTGTCCTGTGACGTCTCCATAACTTTTTCTGAGCCTATGCTACCTAGAGATACCAGAAGTTACATGCATGGGAGAGCAAAGTAGAAGCCTTCCGGTAATTATAGTTGTCTCTGGGAGATACTTAGACCCCCTCAGCTTCAGTCTGTCACTTCTATCGAGTACTAAAGTCAGCACCCAGGTTAATGCTACTTGGGACCTTAATTCTTTTTTTAATTCCAGAAGCTGTATAGTCCCAGGAGCAGGGAAATAAGGATAGATATAGTCTGGTGGCACTGATGGAGGTAAAAACAATAATTGTCTTCATTTGAAATGTGTTTATTTGCATATATTTTCACCTGTTATCTCTTTGATCCTGAGCACAGTTATGAGCAAGGCAGGGAACGTTTTTTTCTTAACATTTCATAAAATAGGGGATTTATTGACCCACTCACGACACTAGGGCAGCTAAGTCACAAAGCCTGGGTTCAGATTGTCTGAGTACTTTCTAGGGCTCCCTCTGATATTCCACGCTACTCCAAACCTATACACATGGAACACAGCATAGCTATTTTATTATACTTCCTGTTATGGTGGCTAGATGATTGTCTTTAGCATCAAAGCCTAGTGTAGGTGTGTTCTTTTCTACCCTATAACAAAAACTCTTGGAACAGTTATATAAGGTGTTTAGCTGACTTGGAAGTAGAAAGATAGGAGAAAGCAATATTTATGATTATGCTACAGCTAAATAAAAACGTTAAATCATCAAACATTAGTAGAAGGTGGGGCTGGCAGGTAACATGGTGGTTAAGGGTGTTGGACTCCCATATGGCAGACCGTGGTTCAAGTCCCAGACCTGGCAGCTTGCTTTCTCACTTTCTCTTTCTCTTTCTCTTTCTCTTTCTCTTTCTCTTTCTCTTTCTCTTTCTCTTTCTCTTTCTCTTTCTCTTTCTCTTTCTCTTTCTCTTTCTCTTTCTCTTTCTCTTTCTCTTTCTCTTTCTCTTTCTCTTTCTCTTTCTCTTTCTCTTTCTCTTTCTCTTTCTCTTTCTCTTTCTCTTTCTCTTTCTCTTTCTCTTTCTCTTTCTCTCTCTCTCTCTCTCTCTCTCTCTCTCTCTCTCTCTGTTTTCCTCTCTGGTCAAGCTAAAAAATAAATAAATAAAGTTATATAAAATGAAAAAAAAAATTAGTAGAAGGAAACATTCAGTGTTTTTTGTATATAAATACTTAGGAAAGAAGAAGGATGAGCCATCTATAATTTGAGAATAAATGCATTCCCAGTAAATCACATAAACTTAACAATATAGCCCCAATGTTTGCTTTGCTTTTATATGAAACAATTAGTGTGATTCTTAGGATAATGCTAGATATTACCAGCTTATTCATTAGTGACTATAACATATCACTAGACTCTTTTTACAAAGGAACTTCAACTATAATGGCATGCATGTAGGTTGATCTTTTTCCTGACAATTAATGTTAGTTACTTACACCAGTGTGATGACTTGAGAATTGATATATTGTCTGTAAATGCTAGAAGTGTGAAATGCATCAACCATCTGTTAAAAGAAAATATGAATCAAACATCAAATTTCAGTATTATTTATACCCAGAGAATTAATAGTGAAACAAATACAGGAAAATACTAGCTTACCTTCGTCTCAAGAATTTTACTAAGGTAGTTATTTTCTGGTGATGTCTCCCTTTCGTAATTTCTGTTATATGGAATATTCAGCACTTTAAAGCTTCCTTGATAGTAGTAGGTCCTGTTTTCTGAAAGATAAAAAGTAACATAACAACTATTTAAATTAAATGAACTTCTAAACTAGATATAGATCACATAGTAATGCCAACTGATATGTATTTTGCACATATTAGATATTGATAAACCCTTATGAATCTTCCTGATACAGTTAATTAGGTGACCTGAATGTTATAGGACAAATAATAGAAATATATGTGTTAGACAAAGGTCAGAAGGATGAGAAACTCCTTGGCTGAGACACAAAGGACTATGTACTATAGTAAGATTTCTGTCTAGAGTGATCAGTTGTCAGACCCTGAATAAAAATCGTTACCATTTATTAAGTATGCTTCACATAATAATGTGAAGATAATTTAGAAAATGTTATGAAATAGACCTTATGAAAAGCAACAAATCCCAACAAATACGTAATTGGTGTTCCTGAAAAAAGAACTGAACAAATGAATTTCAATCTGTAGTTTAAAAGCGCACATTGTAGTCTAAGAAAAATTGAAAGATGAACATTAAGACAGACTGCACTTAGTGAATCCAAAGGATTAAAAAAAAATTCAGGCAGGGAGAAAAAGTAATTTGCAGACTCTTCTCTTGAGTGCACTAAATGGGCAAAAAAAATTATAGAAAATATTTTGTTATGAGGAAAAAATGTAAGTAAATAAGTTTTGCCTACATATTCTTATACATGTAAATTATCTAGAATTTCTGTAACTATATACAGTACAGGAATGACTTTAACAATACAAATAGTCAACCTGGAGATAAAAAATGTTGAGTTGTCAGAAAAGTCATGACGCATTTTTGCATACAAAAAATATGTCATGACTTTTACAACCCAGTATTAAAGAACTCAGGAATCACTAACATTCGGTTAAAGATGATGAATTTAATAAATGCATCTAAATATGTTTCTTTCCAAAATTCCCTTAAAATTACAGAAAGTGTTTGGGTTTTGGTTTAAAAGAAGTTAACCCACCAAAACAATAGCAAGGGAGAACAGACAGCATTATGGAAGGTATAAACAGATAAGTGAGGGGTGAAGAGCTTAGCAAACCCAAGAAACTTGAGCCCTAATACAGCAGTGAAGTAAGTAAAGAACCCTATATGGTACCCAAAACTTTTGGGAGTAGGGGTGAAAGTGGGATAAAAATCAGTAAGGTTGATTAAAACTGCTAGCACGATGATTTTTTTCATCCACTAAAAGTGTCTGACAAGAGAAACTGAGACACAGTTGAAATCAAGTGCAGTGTTTGCAAATTTGTATGCTAGACTATTCCCAATTTGACTATAGAGAGCTAACAGCCAGAATTATATCCATTCAAAAAAGAGAGTTTTCCTGATCTGAGAATTCTGATCTATCTAGAATGGATCACCAAAACTACTATGATAAATCTTAACTTCACGGGGGCTCAAAGCTGAAAATCTCAGCAGGATCTTAGATCAAAAAAATATTGACCCAATGGTTGTCAGGAGAGTTTTTAACCTTAAACCTCACATAAATCACACTGGTATTATTATCGCTTAATCAAAGCCAAACAACCAGGCATTCTGAAGGTTCTTTCAACAAAGCAACTACATAGATAGATAGAACAGCTATAATAAAAGCAATTTTTAGCAGGCACTCCCCCCCACACACACACACACACATAGAGAATTTGATCAGCTCTTTGACCACCATTATTAAATATTAGCAGATACCAAATGGTCAATATATATTTGAGAAATGTGTATAATATGAAATACAACCAAGTAAGTGGAGAAAATCTTCAAGGAAAATAATTTTTTTAGGGGAAAATATGTAAGACATTAAATCCAGAGAAGTTTTTTTGGAAGAAATAAGATCAATGTGTTATATAAAGGAATATTTAGATAATAAAAAAGAGATCTTAGAAACTAAATATATGTACTAGTAGAAATAAAGAATTCCATAGAAAACTTGAAAAGTTATCTTGAGAAAATCACCCAGAAGGTGATTTAAAAAAAAAAAAAAAAGAGTAAGGGTAGAAAATAGAAAAAGGAAGAAAAAAATAATAAAGGCAGTATTTACAAGGTCCAATATTAAAATAAGAGGAGCTCCAGAAGGAATTAATGGACAGGAAATCATCAAAGAAATTATCTAAGAAAATTTCCAGGCACTCAGTATATTAAATTTGCAGGTTGAAATGATCCACTGAATGGATAAAAATATGATCTAGACTATGTCTCACTACCATGAAAGCTCAAATTACTTGAGGACAAAGAAAAAAAAATCCATGAAGTTTCAGAAGGTGGAGGACAGAGGTAGAAGTGTCTTTACTCAAAAACTTTAGACTCGGGACCAGCAGTTAGTGTAATGGCTATGTCGCTGGACTCCCATGTAGTCGACCGCGGTTCACGTCCCGGACCCGGTGGCTTAAAACTCACGCTGGGCGCGTGTGCGTGCGTGCCCAAGATCCCGAGAGGAGAATGGAGGAGAAGGGATTGCAGTGTGGCCACCCCCCTGGGGGGTGATTTCTTGCTTTCTGTCTCTCTATCTCTCTCTGTCTGTCTGGCAAGCGCATGCACCCTATAGCAAAAACCTCCCCAAAAACAAACAAACAAACAAAAAAAAAACAAGCAACTTTAGATTCAAAATGCCCTCAGACTTCTTGGCAAAGACTTTGAAAGCAAGAAAACAGTAGAATATTAGTGTTAAAATTCAGAGGGATAAAACTATCCAACCTGAAATCTAGTATTATCAATTAAAGTTAAGGATAAAATTAAGACATTTTTAGACATGTGAGTTGTCAGCAATGTATTCTTCCCAGTCACAACCCTTTCTTAGAAAGCTCCTGGTATATTATGCTGCTTCACTACAACTGATGATTGAAATAATAAAAGGAAGTATGGAAGCCAGGTATTAGGATGTTAAATCTGACAGATGGAGATAATTCCCAGGATGCTAGGACATAGCCATGGTATGAGTGGCTATGAAATCCTCATCATCCACAGTAGAAAATAAGTAGATAATGCCAATAACTGAGAAATTAGGATATAACAATATTAATAACTAACTTAAAGAATTGAAAGTGGTTGTCTCCAAGAAATAGGAAACAGGGCTAATGGAAGAGGGGCTGCATTTTTCATATAAAGCTCTGACAATTTGACTCTAAACTATAGGTATATCTAGCTTTAGGGATGGGGATGGCAAGAAAAACAATATTCAGACCTGGCAAAGCCATGAAAAAAGGATTGATGGTGAGCATGTACTTCATATAAATATATTTTCAAACTAAACTGCTGTAGTAATTTTGATTACAAATCAGAAAAAAAAGTGTTGAGAATGTTGACAATGTAAAAAGAATAATATTGTGAGTAAACTACTAGATGCATAGAAGAAAAATTACAAGTATGTTAATTTTTTCTTCTTTCCCAGTAGAGTGTAGTGATTTGCTATCTTACATTAAAGCACATGTTTTTTGTTGTTAAAAATCTCCACTTTTCTTGGTACTAGCAGTTGACTTAATGGCTATGTTACTGGACTCCCATGTAGTCTACCATAGTTCAAATCCCGGACCTGGTGGCTTAAACTTATGCTGGGTGAGTGTGTGTACATGCCCAAGATCTTGAAAGGAGAATGGAGGAGAAGGGATCCCAGTGTGGCCATCCCCTCTGGAGTGATTTCTCGCTTTCTGTCTCTCTGTCTCTGTCTTCCTTTGCAAGCACACATGCCCTATAGAAAAGAACCTCTCTAAAAACAAAACAAAACAGAAAACAAAAACAAAAACAAACCTCCAATATTCTTTATGTTTTCAAAGGTTTTTTTTAGCAATCTTTATTAAAAGGTTCAGTACTGGTGATGCTGTTAGTAGCTTACTGAACTGCGGTGTTGGAAGGCACATTACTAACCATGGGTCAGATATCTGGGTTGGTCTGAAAAACACCACACACCTTATGTGCATGCCCAGAATTCTAAGCAGATGGAGAGCTAGGGAAAG
>NW_006203745.1:284695-293689 GCF_000334495.1 Tupaia belangeri chinensis | reverse complement strand
GGGAAAGAAGATCATGGCTTGAAGAGACCCTGTCCAGGTTGCCTATCTTTCTCTCTCACTCTTATGTGTGCATGAATGTTCACAAACTCTATCCTGAATAAAATAAACTTTAAAAAATTTATGTTAAAGGCATTTTCTAATATTAATGTCTTTGTTATAAAGAAACATCTAATCAAAATACAATATTCATTTGTTTCTCTATTTTGCATAAACTAAGTGTACTATTTTAATTATAAAATAATGCATAGGGGAACCAGCAGTTAGCGTAATGGCTATGTTGCTGGACTCCCACATAGTCGACCATGGTTCGTGTTCCGGATCTGGTGGCTTAAAACTCATGCCAGGAGCGTGTGCGTGCGTGCCCGAGAGGAGAACGGAGGAGAAGGGATTGCGGCGTGACCATCCCCCCTGGGGGGAGTGATTTCTCGCTTTCTGTCTCTCTGTCTCTCTCTGTCTGGCGAGCGCACGTGCCCTATAGCAAAAAAAACTCTCCAAAAAAAATAATAATAATAATGCATAGAGTACCACATAGGTAGAATTATTTTTTTGCCTATCTATTAATTATTTATACATTCATGTCTCTGAATGGATATTTATTATTTTACCTGTATATATTCAAAACAATGTCTGCAAAGCAAAGTTTGGCAAATGCTAACAATATTATCTCTAGGATCTAGGGTCACTGATGCCATTTTAAAGGGAAATCATTTATAGCTTGCCAGTGTTTGTTTACCTTTTATAGAACTAGAAATAAGAATTACAACAAAATGAAATAAGTAAAAATATATTTTGTACCAACCTACTGCCAGAAAATGAACCAGGAGACCAATAGTGACTCCAATGATTGCCAACACTCCAAACACAATGAGAGCAATCATCCATATTGGAAGAGATGTTCGGGAAGCTGTGACAGGTCTGCAAGTAAATGATAAGAATATGAAGAATATATCAGAAACATCACATTTCAAATCTGAATCTTTTTGCTCTTACCACTAGAACCTTCACAATTTAGGCATAGAAGTAGCAAAAGACATTTGAAGGAGGAAAAGAAAGAAAGATGGGCAGGAAGGAGGGAGAAAGGAGGAAAAAGCTTCTTTTAAAGCTTCTAATTAAACCTGTGCTATGAAATCTTACTCATTTTTCTGCATTTGTTTTGTGAACTTATTTTTCAGGAGTGTGATAGTTGGAGCTAAGTTATCTGTACTTCTAACTAGTTGTACTTGTCAACACAAAGTAAAACTATTGCCTTTTCCATCCTCATTTCACGGTTCCAGTAGAGAGCCCTGTCCTCACTACTCTTTGAGCAGTAGGACACAGGAAGCTGCAGGGACCGTGCTGGCTCGCCCACCAGCTGCCTTTTGGGATGCAGTTATGTTTTTTTGGCAAGATGTGGGTGCTAATCTGGTTTGCTTCTCAGTTGGTGATGCCCAAAAGAGTGGGAGGAGACTAATGAAGTGACGCCTTTGGCCTTTAAATTCCACTAACAACAACAAAAACCCCACTAACAGATGCTCAGGAGAGTCCTTCACTGATTTCTTTCACTCTACCGTTTTTCTGAATCTAATACAGCAGAAATTTTGTAGTACACCAAGCTCAGTAAGTTCCTAAAGCAGAATTGATGAAAGGAAGAAAATTGAGACCGTGGCTCCAGTTATGATCATAACACTATATTGTTTATTATTGCTAAATATTATGTGCAATGAACACACATAAATATGAGGTGTCATATTGTGTTAGACAATGTCCATCTATCTTAGTAGCTTGTTTCTTACTGTGGTTCAAAGAAGTCTTTTGTAAAAGAACCTATAGTAAGTTTTTTCACTGTTTTTCTTTTGGACAGCAAATATGTATTGAAAGTCTCAGATTAAATTGAGACAATCATTCATGAGAATGTCCCAGGCAGAGAAGCATGGGAAGACAATGGAGAATAAGGAATAACATGCAGCTCTCTAAGAATGACTGGTGATTCAGTTTTACTGAAGCAAATTTCAAGTCACAAACTGGCCAAAGATGAAAATGGACAGTGTTGAGAGTTAATTTTGTGTGTCGACTCTTGCAAGATTATGGTGCCCAGATGTTTGGTCAACCACTAGTCTAGATGTTGCCATGAGTTGTATTCCATTACTATGATTAATACTTCCAATCAGTTGATTTAAGTAAAGAGATTACCTTTGATAGTGTAGGTAGGCTTCATCTAATCAGTTAAAGACCTTGTGAGCATAAAACTGAGGTTTCTGGGAGAAGAAAGAACTCTATCTTTAGGCTATAAGGAAAAAACCTCATCTGAGTTTCCAGACTGTAGGTTTGTCCTTTGGATGTCAGATTTGCCAGGACACAATTCTGTGAAAAAAAATCCTTAAAACAAACTTCATGGTGTGTGTGTGTGTGTTTGTGGGTGGGTGGGTGTGTGTGTCTGTACAAGTCATGCATTGCTTAGTGACAGGGGTATATTCTGGAAAATGTGTTAGATAATTTTATTGTTGTGCAATTGTCACAGAATACTAACACAAACTAGATTGTATACACTGCATGCATAGTTTATGTGGTATAGCCTCTTGCTCCTTCACTACAAACCTGTATAGCGTGCTCCTATATTGATTACTATAGACTATATTTTATCATGATGGAAAATATTTGTTTATCTAAATATGTTTAAACATAGAAAAGGTACAGTAAAAATATGATATGAAAGAAGGGAACCAGCAGTTATCATGGTGATTAATATGGCTTTTTCCCACATGGTTAACCACATGGTTCAAGTCCATGTGTGTGTGTATACCCAAAATCCTGAGAGGAGAGTGAAGGAGAAGGGATTGTAGTGTAGCCATTTCCCTGGGAGGTGCTTTCTCACTTTCCCTCTCTCTGTCATCTATCTCTCTCTGACAAATGTACATGTCCCACAGCATACAATTAGGAAAAATGAAAAGTATAAAAGATGAAAAAATAATAGGTACACCTTAACAGAGTATTTACCATGAATGGAGCTTGCAGGACTTGAAGTTGCTCTGGGCAAGTCATGAGTGAGTAATGAGTGAATGTGAAAGCCTAGGGCATTAGTGTAAACTACTATAGATTTTATAAATATGGTCTATTTAGATGAAACTAAATTCATTAAAAATATTTTTCTTTATAATAAATTAATCTTAGCTTACTGCAATTTTCTCACTTTATAAGCTTTTGTTTTTAAACTTCTCGACTCATAATAACACTTAGTTTTAAAGTACAAACATTTTGTACAGCTCTACAAAAATATTTAATTTTTATATCCTGTTTTTATATCCTCTTAATAGTTTTTAGAACATCTTTATTTTTTTTTATTTTTTAAACTTTTTTGTCAAAAGCTAAGACACAAGCACACACATTTGCCTAGGGCTGCACAAGGTCAGGATCATCAATATCTGTCTCCTACCTCCACATTTTGTCTCACTGGAAAATTCGGGGCAATAACAAGTATGGTGCTGCCATCTCCTATGGTAACAATACCTTCTTTTAGAATACCTCCGGAAGGTTTGTTTATATGATACACAAACATGTTAGTAATACATTGTGCTACAACATTATATATATCATTAGGCGATGGGAATTTTCACCTCCATTATAATCTTATGGGACCACTGTCATATGTTGTCCATTGCTGATCAAAATGTCAGTATGTGGTGCATGCCTTATTTATGTGCATGAGGAAAAAGCCTATTGTAATCTATGGGAATGGAGCAATGGGATCCTTGGAGATAGTTTTAAGAATGGAAAGAATGTGAGAAATTTGAGAGGGCTGACAGCAGTATTTGCCAGAACTTGGTAATAAATGAATGGTATCAATAAAGGAAAGGCAGGTGTTAAAGATGATACAACATTGTGTCTTACAAAGGGGAGAATAAAGTGACATCTAGAAGAAATCGTTTGGGTAGGATAAAAAGGTAAATATTTTATATCTTGAGTTTGAGGGGAATTTGAAATTCAGCACATAACTGAGATGTCATGTTGCTAGTTCAACTAATTTACTACAGTGTAGGATATATGAGGGGACTTGAAAAAGTTTATTGAAAGTGGAATTTAAGAATAAACTTATGTGGTGCATGAAAATTTTAAATCTGTGCATAATTTTTTCATAATATGCATCTTCCATGAACTTTCTGAAGACCCCTCATAAATTTGGAAGTCGTCTAAGAACAGAGGAGAATCAAAACTGTGAAAATGAATTGGTGTAGCTTAGTGTTCATTATATAAAATATTGCACAAAATTAATTTTTCCATTTCCAAAGAAAGCATGTTTCCATTCTAACAACAACTCATTCATCTCAATTATTTTATTCCCTTCCTGAATTTCACAGTTTCACTACTTGATATTTTTCAAAAGCTTTTAAATTATGAGTATTTTTTTCTTAAGTGTCAAATTCAAAATATTATTGGCCTTTTAGTGATGGGTCAGTACTTACCTCACCTCATAAGCATTCTGCCCCACCAAAACTATCTTGCTCACTGCTGAGTCTCTAATCTTTACAACACACCACCCTTTTCTTTACTTTTCAGTCTCCCTGGAACTCTTATTAATTACTTTTTTCCTCTAATAGTCTTTTAATTGGGGGATTTATTTGTATGTCTTGTTATGACTAGTTTTATTTTAAAAGCTTTAACGCAAAACAAGTCTTTATATAGATTTGGGTAAGTTTTTCATTTTAATTCTATACTTTGCATTCAACACTTGTGTTCTTATAAGAACTGAAAGAAATCTAAATCTATTAAAATTTAATAAAGATGTCTTAGAATTCATCTAAACCAAAAGACTGATACTAGTTTCTAATTTTCCATTTTATTTCATTAAAATTGCTATAGGATATTTTATTTTCATTTCTTAGCCCCCCTTTTTTCCCCATTTTTATTATTTCTTGTCACAGATATGTTTTTCTAGGTCATAGCTACTTTTAACTCATAACCCTAAGATCTTACAACCATGACATAAATTGCTGCTTAACAAAAGACAAAGGGAGTTCTCAAGTAGAAAAATTACTCAACTATTAGTCAATTTCTGGTAGTCTATACTACAAGTTCTGGGAAATCAAAAAATAAAGTACTGGGATATGATACAGAATGTAAATTATATCTTGCCACTAAAACAAACAAACAAACAAACAAAAAAAATCCTGGACATGAACTTCTCAGTGCCACTTTGGTAAAAATTTTAAGCAACTTCCTTCTAAGATTTTTTCCATTCGTTCTGGAGGGTTAACTCTAAGAAAAAGATTGAAATTCATAAAATGTGGTTTTGAAGTTTTTACTTCCACTTGCCTTTCTTTTCGCCCTCTTAAATATTCATTTTTCCTGGCAGCGACAAGCAACCACAAAGTTCACTAAAGTCTCCTGCAGTGCACCTTCTGAATCAACTGTGATTCCAAATCCCTCAGAGTTCTGCTGTGAAAGCAGGTAAGTGCCTCACTTTGAAAGGCTAATAACACCGATTTAGGGCTTGAACCTTTCTTAGGTAATCAGTTCTTAGAAACAATGGCTTAATCCTTTGAAATACTTCAAGTTAGGACTTCACACAAGTGTCAGAATAATGAAGGAGAAAGAGGTGCTCTATAAATAAAAAATATCATCCACACAGCATGAAGGTAATGACTACCCCACAGGCAAAACAAAACAAAATAATCACACTGTTTCTTTTCTACTTTTAAATGTGTGTGACCACTCCTTCGTTGACAGATCAGAGATGTGGCTAATAAGAAAACATCAGGATTATAAATAAAAGGATATTTTTAATTAAAAACTGTAATAATAAATAATTTGCTTTATTTCAAGAAAAATGTTTTTAGTAAATGCTATCACGTGAATGTGACCTTTCTGACCACATTATTACATGAATACTGATTTTGTGAATACATACACACACACACACATATATATATGATACGGATAAGTACATGTCTTAAAGGGCTCAATTATTAACCAGAAATATATATTATAGAGAAATATTTGAGTGAGATATGCATTTATATTTTATACACACCTAAGCAGTCAATATTTTAAAATTATATTTTGTTAATTTGACTATATTTTATATATTTTGCTGATAACTTTTTGTGAGCTGGAATTATGTTCTTAAAATTTTACCATTAATGATCACCATTCACTTACTATGACAGTTATCTAGTTAGGCACTTTAAAATAGCATACATGTACTCATAATTACACTATTTTGATTCATAGACATTTAACGAAAATATATGTATGTGTGTATGCCTCTACAAAGGACACCTATAAAACAGTGGTACTGTGAGATTCAAGATAATATTCAGGGAAGCACTGTAGAAAGCATGAAATGTTAAACAAATACAAAGAGGTCATAACCATCATCACCACCAGCAACAATTTAGCATTTGGTTCCCAAAAAAAGAAAATGTGCTTTCTGCTGCATCCTCCCCACTTCACAACAGTCACACATTCATACAGCTTTTCATTCACAGGATGTTAAGCTGCACATTACTTTTCCAAAGCATTTCCTAAATCATTACATAAAAATATGGATTCCAGACACAAGTAAATGTTAGCAACAAGCTTCTCTCTTTCCATGCAGAAAATCCAAAATGCTGAGGAAAAATCACCAATTTACCCCCTGAACTTAACTGTCTTACTGCAACCCTTGAGTGAGAGTCATCCTGGGGAAACAGTGTTAATTCTATTTATGTCAGAATTTAGGCAAGCAAATCTTCACTTACCTATACATAATGTGCTGATATAATGGCTGTGATGTTAATACAGTAAAGGACACTTCTGCACTCCTTTTGTCCTGATCAGTGGTTCTCAGGTAAATGTGCTAACCACAATGATAGTTGGACTTTAAGGGCTTGGTGCTATAGCAAAAGCAATTAAAAGGAAACTTGTCTAACAAGTGTGATGACAGCTGTGGGTCTGTGGTTTAAAGGAAGAACTGAAAATTCTATTTGAGTTGGATACTTAGAGAAAACAATAGACATCACTTGAATTGGTCATCTGAAAGGTCCGCCCGAGAAATACCACCACAGATTGGTGAATCAGTGTTCTGACTCAGGTTCTCTCCATCCTTTCATGGCATAGAGCTCCTCCCCAGTGAAACCAACTACATCCACCAACGCATGCAGTCTCTGACAAATTACTTAAATAGAAGTTGTCTTCTTTCAACACAATAATTCTGCTGTGGCATTACCAATTTAAAACATGCCTAATCTTAAACTTCTCACTGGGATTCTGTGCATACTTTTGTAGGAATGGACTGACAGATGGGGTTGGTTTGAGAGTCAGAAGAGTTCTATTTCAGCAATTCTTTATGGGAAATGGAACCAGTTAATCAAGTCAAGAGTTTTACTAAGTGGATGTGGATTAAGTTTTTGAGTGACACACCAAATTCTTATGAAAACAAAAAATCGGGAGGTGATTTAGATATTTTGAATACAAATATCTAGGTTCTTAGTAACATTTTTATAACTCTAACCACACATTCAGTTTGTTTGTTTATTTATTTATCTGATAAATATTTATCATGTAGTTCCTGAGATGACACACTGTTCCCACTGGTAGAATTTAACAATAGATGTAGTAAACTCCTTGCTCTTACAGACCTTATATTCTATGGGGCGGGGTGGGTGGGTGGGTGGGACACACACTAACAAAATAGTAAATGCTTAATTTAATATGAGAAATGAAAATAAAGCAGGATAATTGGGTAGAAAGTGGGGGGGGGGGGGGAGTTTTGGCAGTAGCAGGGTCTATCAACATGATGATCGGAAAGGCCTGTCTGAGAAGGAGGCTTTGAGCAGAGTCCTGAATGTTGTTACTATTCAGTGTGATTCATCTTCCTAAAACACATACTCATGACATTTCTCTATTTTAAACTCTTTTAGACTCTCACCTACTTTCAGGAAAGAATATAAACGTTTTTGGTTGCTATCCTTTGCTTTTCAGAACGCCATCTGTCTTTATCCATAATAGTATGGTGTAACAGACCTCTATTCCAGTCCGCTTCCACTGGTAACTAGCTATTGACATAAGTCGCTCCTAGCTTCAGCTTTCTCATCCGTATTGTAGAAATGCAAGATAACAGGACCACAATTGAGGTTGTATCACTGAAACTGTATGTATAAAGTGCTGGGATAATACCCAGGACATTGTGTTGACTTTCCAATGACTGCCTGAAACTTGACTTTAGTTGAGACTTTAGTTCTCACAGTCCCCCTTTTTTAATGTCAAGTGCCTTCTTACACCCGTAGTTTTAATCATGCTGTTGAGTACTCCCAAGATTTTTCCTTCTGCCCATCCAATGTCTATTCATGGCCCAAACCACTTACCGCTCCTTTCATCAAGTCTTCCCTGTAAAACTTATCCTCATTGATCTCCTTTTTTATGGCTTCTAATTATTGCTATCATTTTGGATTTAATCATATGCTGCTATACAAATTGCTATTTAATTCTGTGCTACGAATTGTTCTGTCCCCCTCCCTAAGTGCAAGGTATTTGAACTTGAAGTCAATAACTGTATCTTTCTCTCTTTTTTCGTGTGCTCATTATAGTGTTTAGCATTAAGTAGATGTTCTGTTAATAAGTTTTTTGGGGGGGTCAGCAAGTGGCATGGTGATTTAGATACTGGGTCCCACATGACCAAGTCCGCAGTTCAAGTCCCAGACCCAGCAGCTTAGAAAACGTTAGAAACATGTGCATGCATGCCCAAAACCCTAAGAAGGGAATTAAGGAGAAGGGATTGCAGTGTGGCAGTCCCCCCAAAAGGATAATTTCTCACTTTCCTTTGCTCTGTCCTTCTCTATCTTTCTCTGGCTAATGCGGATGCACTATAGCAAAATACAAAACAAAACAAAAAAACTAGATCAAAAATATAAATCAAAACAAAAAAAACAAATAGGTTTTTTTTTTTTTGGAGAGGTTTTTGGTATAGGGTGTGTGCGCTCGCCAGACAGACAGAGAGAGACAGAGAGACAGAAAGCAAGAAATCACCCACCAGGGGGGATG
>NW_006203745.1:264901-283825 GCF_000334495.1 Tupaia belangeri chinensis | reverse complement strand
AGCAGGATAATTGGGTAGAAAGTGGGGGGGGGGCAGTAGCAGGGTCTATCAACATGATGATCGGAAAGGCCTGTCTGAGAAGGAGGCTTTGAGCAGAGTCCTGAATGTTGTTACTATTCAGTGTGATTCATCTTCCTAAAACACATACTCATGACATTTCTCTATTTTAAACTCTTTTAGACTCTCACCTACTTTCAGGAAAGAATATAAACGTTTTTGGTTGCTATCCTTTGCTTTTCAGAACGCCATCTGTCTTTATCCATAATAGTATGGTGTAACAGACCTCTATTCCAGTCCGCTTCCACTGGTAACTAGCTATTGACATAAGTCGCTCCTAGCTTCAGCTTTCTCATCCGTATTGTAGAAATGCAAGATAACAGGACCACAATTGAGGTTGTATCACTGAAACTGTATGTATAAAGTGCTGGGATAATACCCAGGACATTGTGTTGACTTTCCAATGACTGCCTGAAACTTGACTTTAGTTGAGACTTTAGTTCTCACAGTCCCCCTTTTTTAATGTCAAGTGCCTTCTTACACCCGTAGTTTTAATCATGCTGTTGAGTACTCCCAAGATTTTTCCTTCTGCCCATCCAATGTCTATTCATGGCCCAAACCACTTACCGCTCCTTTCATCAAGTCTTCCCTGTAAAACTTATCCTCATTGATCTCCTTTTTTATGGCTTCTAATTATTGCTATCATTTTGGATTTAATCATATGCTGCTATACAAATTGCTATTTAATTCTGTGCTACGAATTGTTCTGTCCCCCTCCCTAAGTGCAAGGTATTTGAACTTGAAGTCAATAACTGTATCTTTCTCTCTTTTTTCGTGTGCTCATTATAGTGTTTAGCATTAAGTAGATGTTCAGTTAATAAGTTTTTTGGGGGGGTCAGCAAGTGGCATGGTGATTTAGATACTGGGTCCCACATGACCAAGTCCGCAGTTCAAGTCCCAGACCCAGCAGCTTAGAAAACGTTAGAAACATGTGCATGCATGCCCAAAACCCTAAGAAGGGAATTAAGGAGAAGGGATTGCAGTGTGGCAGTCCCCCCAAAAGGATAATTTCTCACTTTCCTTTGCTCTGTCCTTCTCTATCTTTCTCTGGCTAATGCGGATGCACTATAGCAAAATACAAAACAAAACAAAAAAACTAGATCAAAAATATAAATCAAAACAAAAAAAACAAATAGGTTTTTTTTTTTTTGGAGAGGTTTTTGGTATAGGGTGTGTGCGCTCGCCAGACAGACAGAGAGAGACAGAGAGACAGAAAGCAAGAAATCACCCACCAGGGGGGATGGCCACGCCACAATCCCTTCTCCTCTATTCTCCTCTTGTGATCTTGGGCACGCACGCACACGCGCCCGGCGTGAGTTTTAAGCCACCGGGTCCGGGACTCGAACCACCGTCGACTACATGGAAGTCCAGCAACATAGCCATTATGCTAACTGCTGGTCCCCCCAAAAAAACCTAAATAGTTTTTTAAAAAGCTATTTGTTTCAAATAATTTAACTAGCATCTAAAATATATGTAGACCTACTAAAAGTAAATAAAGTGTTTTAAAAACTTAATATTGTGTAATCACTGCCCTGGGGGGATGGCTATGCTGCAGTCCCTTCTCCTCCATTCTCCTCTTGGGATTTTGGGCATGCACGTACACACTCCCAGCATGGATTTTAAGTTGCTGGGTCTGGGACTCAAACTGGGGTCAGCTACGTGGGAGTCCAGCAATGTAACCATTACACCCTCTGCTGGTCCCATCATTTTTATTCAATCAGACATAATGACTACCTCTGTTGAGCTAGTCACAAGTTGAGGAATGCAAAGATAAAAAGAGCCCTTGGGATGCTCACTGTGTCTGAGAGAGTCAGATCCATAAGCAGATAATTGTTATATCTGTGGAAAGTGCAGTGACAGGAGCATGCCCGAGGCAGTCTGGAGAACCAGCCTGGGATGTCAGGGAATGCTTCCTGAGCTGTTTGGAATAATGAGTAGGAAGAGTGAGTCAAACTTTTTGTTAATATGCATGTCATAAAAAAGAGTTTAGGTTTTATTCTCTAAGGGTATTGAGATAGGGATAGAGGGGTGGAGCAGGCTCTTAAGCAGGAGAGAAAGGTGCTCCCAGACTAATACTCTCTAATTAGTGAGGTGCTTGTCCTCTGAACGAGGCCATTATAATACATTAGGGATACGCAGGAGGACCAACCATTCGGTGTTAAAGGGAAGTCAGGTTCTCTTAGAATACCTCTCTGTCCCTTTAGTTCCTTGCTTTGATCATGGCATGGCTTGCTTCCTCTTAATCCTTTGTCTTTGCCAAATGACTGGGCAGGATAAGGTAGAGATCATCTCTCATTGCCTTGGCTAGGGAATTCTGTTGTTGAATCTCATCTTTGGTAGATGAGATCAATCAAATGTAAAGAACATAAACCTAGTTTATAAAAACCTGAGACGGTTACTTAATGGGATTCTTTATAAGAATATATTTTTATGTTTAATGAAAGCAAAATTTTCTACACTCAACCACGAGTGTCTACTATAACAAAGTTGAAGTGAAGATAATTTTTTAAGACAAAAACATAAGAAAGTATGATAGAATTATTTTATTTTCATAGGTAAACATAGTCACCGAACAAACAACATATTAAAATAATGAGTAATTTTTTAAAATTCTTTAATTGCTGTAAGCTGCAAATCTGAAATGTCCTTGATACATCACTGTAAAATGTTTTAAAACAGATTCTTCTGAAACTTCTTGCCCTGAAATTATGAAAAATTAAAACCTGTAACAAAATTTGTTACTGCAGATAGTACTCAGCATGCTCAATGAAATATTTGGTACAATGGCCAAAACTAGTCTGTCATGTCGTGGAGTAGATTCTGTATTCTAGTTGCATCATATAGTTAAAGAGGCTTTTAAAAATATAAATGAGAAATACTTACATTCAGTGGTATGCTGCTTAGTGTTTAACAACTAGGTCTTGGAGCCAGTGGGTGGGAGCATTTGCCAATTTCCATATTATAAATACTCTAGGTCAGTTTCAGGTTACTCACATGACTAAATATGGGTTTGGGAATGAATGATCATAAATTCTAACAAACTATAGTAAAGCGATTAAGACATGATGGGTTTTGAGTATTAAGTACCTTTAATTTTCAAATATGTCTGTGTTTCATAGCCAGCTCAAACAATTCCTGAAGTTTTAACATTCAACAGGTGTATGTTGCTGTAAGCCATCTTCAGCACACCATTGCTGCACCTTTGAATATTAAAATTTGCCAAAATTTTGAAAGTTTGAATGTTTGAAAAGACTCATAAAGTTCCACACAGAATGTTTACATAAAGCCTTTACTTAAAAGTAAGGGATACAGTATAGCAAGAGAGAGTATAGGCGAGCACTAGGAACCATGAGCTTGATTTATAGGCATAAGCTCCCTATGGTCCCTGGTTCTTACATGCATACACATTTGTCTCCAGAATGGATCACCAAAACTACTGTGATAAATCTTAACTTCAGGGTGGCTCAAAGCCGAAATTCTCAGCAGGATCTTAGATCAAAAAAATATTGACTCAATGGTTGTCAGGAGAGTTTTGAACCTTAAACCTCACATAAATCACACCGGTATTATTATGGCTTAATCAAAGTCAAACAACCAGGCATTCTGAAGGTTAAGGATAGAATTTTTCTAGTCTAACTGTAAGTTAAGTCTATCCAACACACAATCAAATAATGAAAATAACAAAGGACAATGTTTAAAATATCTATTGTCCAATATGATTCCATGTCCATTTTTCTGAAACATAGACCCAAGAAAAATGAAGAATCTTGTTTTGATATACTAATAAAAATTGCATACTATACTTTCAAGTGGAAATTTTATATATATGAGTAGTCTTAAAAAATGGAAAATGTACATTCTGAAAAAAAACTATGCATGGACTTCAAGTTTTTTGCACTAAAGCAAACTCATATTTTAATTCTACTTTTCCATGAACTTTAAAAAAAAATCCCTTAGATGTGATTGTGAGTTTAGGCAGAAATCAAAACATTGACATTTTTTTTTTTGAGAAGTTTTTGCTATAGGGCACGTCTGCTCGCCAGACAGACAGACAGAGAGACAGAAAGCGAGAAATCACCCCCCCCAGGGGGGGATGGCCACACCGCAATCCCTTTTCCTCCATTCTCCTCTCGGGATATTGGGCATACTCGCACATGCGCCCAGCTTGAGTTTAAGCCACCTGGTCCAGGACTACGAACTGTGGTTGACTGCATGGGAGTCCGGCGACAGAGCCATTACGCTAACTGCTGGTCCCAAAACATTGACTTTTAATGCTAAAGTTAAAACATTTGGGAGTTGGTAGTGTAGAGTAGTATTAAAAGCTATTGGGCTGGGTAAGATAATCAAAGGTATGAGTGGAGAAATCTGAGCCTGGGTCCTGGGTCTCCAACATTTAGAGTCTGGCAAGTTGTGGAAGATCCAGCAAAAGAGGCTTAAAAGGAATTGCTGGTGACATAGAAAGAAAATAAAAGTTTTTAACTTTGTGTTTTTTGTTTTGTTTTGTTTTGTTTTGCTGGAAGACAAGAGAAAAGAGTTTGAATAGGAAATAATCAACAATATTAAGTAGTATTAAAAGATTAAGAGGAAGAGTGAGAATGAGAGTTGAGCATTGGAGTTGGCAATGTAAAACTCATGGGTGACCTTAACAAATGTGGTTTTTGAGGAGTGTCTGCATCAATATCCTATTTGGGTTGAGTTTGAGAGTAAAAATGGAAGAAAAAGAAATAGAGACCATACTGATCTAGAAAAGAAATGTGGCAGGGAAGATGTAGGGTTAAGAAAAACTTCATCTTAATCTGGGAGATGTAAAAGTTACTGTGTCTATAGAAATGATCCAATAAAGAAGATAAATTTAATAATATAATGAGAGGACAGTTATAGAAACAAAGTCCTTAAAAAGGTGAATTTTATCACAAGTAGATAGGGCCTCAGCATAGGTGGGAGGTTCGGCTTCAAATCGGCCCACAAACATTGATCTATTGTAACAGAAGGGAAGATAGATGACAGTAGTACCTAACATCTAATGCGCATTTGTGTTACAACAGCTAAGACATCACTAGGTGGTAGAAATTTTTCAGTTCCATGATAGTCTTATGGGACCATCATCACATGAAGGGTTTTCAAAAAGTTCATTGACAATATATTTTATGAAAAAAATACACATAGGTTTCAAAAATTTGTTTGTACCAAAATAAACTTAGTTCATTTTGCCATGAACTTTCTGAAGTCACCCCTTATATGTGGTCCATCACTAACTAAAAGGTTATTCAGCAGACAACTATGTACTGTTCGGCATTTTAATTTTAATGCATTGCGATTTATGTTACTGGTTTCCTTTTTCAGTTCTGACCTCTAACCCTGTGCTTTTGTAAACTTTTCAACATGCTATTAACATCATTATTAAAGACAAAAGAAGTAACCTTACTTTTACCTTGTCCCATCACACATAGGATTCTATATGGATAGAGAGATTCTACATTTTTTACTTAAGATTGAAGTAGTACTGCACCCCATGCAGAATCAACCTTTGGTAGGAAACTCATTTATAATAACTCTTCTGCTGCACCTGCTCCTTAGCTCCACCAGGGTCTTTCAGTACGCAGCCTTGAGGTGGGCCACTCATTCTGTCATTTTCCTTCTTATTGACCTAGGACACTTCAGCCTTGAGAAATATCTTCATCTCTTTCTTTCTTTCTTTTTTTTTTTTTTTTTGAGAGACTTTTGCTAAAGGGGGTGTGCGCTCGCCAGACAGACAGAGAGACAGACAGAGAGAGACAGAGAGACAAAAAGCAGGAAATCACCCCCCAGGGGGGATGGCCACACCGCAATCCCTTCTTCTCCATTCTCCTCTCGGGATCTTGGGCACGCACGCACACGCACCCGGCGTGAGTTTAAGCCACCAGATCCGGGACTTGAAACGCGGTCGACTACATGGGAGTCCAGCGACATAGCCATTATGCTAACTGCTGGTCCCTCTTCATCTCTTTCTGATCCCTTAGTCTCACAAACTATTTTACTCTCTCAACCACTCACTCTCCTCCAGATCCCCTTCCACAGTTTTCCCCCATCATCTTCCTCTGTCTTCAGGATTTTGATTATTACACATTCAGTTCTATCTGATGTCCCCTTGAAAGAAGGGGGTGACAGATTGTGATTCATACTCATGAGGTTGAGAAGAAATGAAATAAGTTCATAAATAACTTACTTTTGAATTAACTTGAAATAACTTGGAGTGAGTTCAAGACAGGGAAACTATTAGTTATGCAATACATCACTTCCTATTCCTCTTATAATAATATACTTTTGTCACTGAATTGTATCATGAAGAGATCTCTTTTGAATCCCAATTAGGTGTCCCTTACGTAAGGGAAAGGATGACAATATGTTCATTTCTTACTAGGACAACTGCCATAGCCTTCTAACCTGTGTCCCTGCTTTCCATTGCGTACCCTCCACTCTATGCCTCAGCCCACTTCCTTCATCAGATCTAAAGTAATCCTTTCCAGTGTGTGTTACTTCCTCTCACTCCCTCCTCTGCTCAGAAAAACACCAAAGCCTCTTATTGCAGTTAAAATAAAATCCAAGGTCTTTGCTATGGCTTCGAAAGCCGTACTTGACTTGGCCCCCAGCTAAGTCTTTCATCTACTCCCCGCCATCTCACTCCAGGCTTCAGACACACTGGCCTTCTTTCTTCCCCACACACCCACCTCACTTACTTCTATCTCAAGGCCTTACACTTGTCACCTTTGACTTTCTCATCTCACAGACATTTTCTATGTTTTGCCTTTTCATTGTTCAGATTCAGCTGTGAAAACACCCCCTGAGTGAGCTTATTCAGACATCTACAGTACTCTTCTATAGAGCCACTCTATATGTTCCACCCTATATATGTCCACTATTTTTTATTATACTACATTTTATTTCCTGTACAACATTTATTGTAATCTAAAAGTATATTATTTTTATGTTTACTACCTATCTTCTTCCATTAAATGTAACATTCTTGAAGGAAGATAATTTGTCTATACCTGATAGCTCCTGAACAGACAGGTGTTCAATAAATATTTGATGAGAAAAGGGGAAAGATGGGGACCAGCAATTAGCATAATGGCTATGTTGCTGAACTCCCATGTAGTTGACTGCGGTTCGAGTCCCAGACACGGTGGCTTAGACTCACGCGAGGCACGAGTGTGTGCATGCCCAAGATCCTGAGAGGAGAATGGAGGAGAAGGGATTGCAGCATGGCCATCCCCCCTGGGGGGTGATTTCTTGCTTTCTGTCTCTCTGTCTCTCTCTGTCTTTCTGGCGCACACACATGCCCTATAGCAAAAAAAGAAAAGGGGAAAGATGAACATCTTCTCACACCTAGTTATGATGTCATTATTCAGGTCATTCGAGTCGCACTTTAAAATAAAGAAAGAATAAAAGAATATCACCACAAGCAACTAAAGAAAGTACTATTCTTTTATTTTAGCTGTCTTTAAAATTGGGGGCTCCTTTTTTTATTTTAGGAAATTGCACAACTTATTTGTAGCGATTACAAAGTCAGTTTCCAAATGATTGCACATTCACTGTAAGGACTGCTTCCAAAGTAGGTGCCACACGGTCCCCTGCCCTGAAGGAGTACATTATATTTGCTGCAAAATACAAAAGGCAACAAATGACAAAAGAAAAACTTGAAGGTAATGTCATATGCAAATTTCATGCAAAATATTAATTGCAACTTTAACATCATTCATTAATGCCTGACAACATTTGAATCTAAACTCAATGTGGATATATTTTTGTGAGAGTAATTCATCGGTTTATTAGAGATGATGAAAAGTGACCTTAAGCAAACAAATCCTCTTTTCTGGCCTATAGTTTGTTATCTATGAATTAAAACCCTTGGTCTAGTTGAATCTCTGCTATCTCTTTTCTAACTTGAGATTGTATGAGTTTATGAGGTATGCAAACACCTCACATATAAATAAAAAAAAGAATGTACATTATTTGTCTCACATTCTAGTTTAATAAAATGTGATTCTGATTTTTAGGATGAAAAATAATTTATTTGCTAGATCTACCCTATATGTTCTTGTGCTAAGAAAATATGTATTTTTTTTAATTTTGAAAAACAAATTAAGGTTAACTTTGAATATAATAGTGAGAATGATCAGAACAATGCTACAAAAAATAGTATTTTGGCCTTCTTTGTTTTCTTTTTTTTCTTATTTTCTGTGTTAGTGAAAGATATAAATAATGAATGGACAGGGTTCTAGATATAATAAGGCATAGATAATGATATTTTATAGAGAGAAAATTATTGGTTTACCAATAATTAAAAGGAAAAAAGTCCTGAAACAGTAGATTAGAATACCTTGCAGTTGTCTTTATGTTTCATCAAATAGTTACTTTTCTTTCAGAGTCCAGTCTTAGATGTAATCCAATTGCGATAAGAAGTCACCCGTGTATAGACACCTGGCTTATTCTTTTTAGCACATCCGTCACCCCAGCTTACTATTCCAATAATGTGCCAGATATTTCTGGAGTCAGGATAAACTAGTGGTCCCCCAGAATCATTCTAGAAGAAGAGGGAAATAATTAATTTTGTTAAACTATTATAGGTTAATAGAAAAACTTACCATTCATAGAATGTGCTCCCCATCCTGTAACTACAGCACTGTCATTTTCTGAGCAATTCATATTGGCTTCAGGAAGACAAATCCTATGATTCTGTCTTGTTGAATAATTCTTTTACTTCTCCCCTGGAGTCACCTCCCTTAGACATTAAAGCAATCCACCTTCTTTGGGCTAAGAACTCTGGAACCCTTGAGTTTCTTTTAAATGAGAATATAACACCTACAGCTGCCAAATGTTGGATTGGGCAGACCAGAATTTGACTTCGAAAGGAGTCCAGACCTGAGCATGGGGAAGGTGACTTAGCGTCTGTGCACACTGCACTGAGCTTAAGTATCATGATGAAGCATTTGAGGAATGAGAGACATGAACACATGTTCAACCCCCTGCTGCAACTCCAATGGACAGGAGGCAGCATTCTAGCTCTGCAGGTTACCCAGAGAATAGGACCAAATTTATCTTATAAACTTGATAGTACTGTTCTTTGTATGGATTTCTGGACTGAAAACTCCATGAGGGCAGAGAATGGAGTGATTACTGCATCTCTAATATCTAGAGATACATAAATGATACATAATGGAATTAAGAAATGTTAAAATGCATTGAGATGAGAAGCTACTATGTGGAAATTATACACACACACACCCCCCAAAAAATCTTATGTTGACTAAAAAACCTTCCATTTAATTAGCTCTTTGGAGAAAATGATTTGGTAACATAGCTGGACGTACCTGGCAGGCATCAGCATCTCCAGACATAAATCCAGCACATAGCATTGTATCGGACACCAAGCCAGATAGTGCATAGGGGGCATTGCAATTTTTGTTGTCAATAATCTTCAAGAAGGCTTGTTGAAGTACCAATGGAAAGGGACCTAAAGGCAATAAATACTGCATATTATAGGGATCTTGGCCTTGTTTGTTGGGACAAAGCAGATTCTTTTGGTTACAAAGAGCCAGACTGGACACAAGCTATATATTAGCCTCTTTCAAATGCTTGTTAGAGTTGGCTACCTCACACATCTTTCCAATTTTTCTGATTCCCACTCCCAGAGACATTATAGAAAGTGGAGATGATAGGATGCCATGCCTTTCATTCTGCTGCTTGGTTTTCTTTTCATTATATTACTGACTGACTAATTGCAGGAGGGACTGATTGGTTGGTTATAACTAGTCCTGTAAAACTATTATAGTTGTGTAGAAAAACTTACCACCCATAGAAAGTGCTCCCCATCCTGTAACCACAACACTGTCATTTTCTGAGAGCTTCATTTCGGCTTCAGGAAGACAAATCCTACGAATGTACTTTGTAAAAGAGACTTCTTCAGCAAGCTGTACGAGGGCAATATCATCATGAACCCCAGGGCTGCTATAATTTTCATGTAAAATAATGTTTTGGACTTTGCGTTTTAAACGTGGTTTATTTATTATAGTTCCGAAGTTGACAGTCCAATCTTGTGAACTATTTCTCCTGGAGGACACAATGTAATTACAATATTCTCAGTTTCTGAGTCATGACAGTATTTTTAGTGATCATTATTTCATAGCCGTAAAGCATGAGGATTCTAAACATTACAAAACACTTAAATTCTTGTTTTTCAAAATGTCTTTGGCATGGAGATGTTAGAAATACTGTAGTCATATATAAAAAATAGCTTAAAGGATTGTTAGACCTGCCAGCTTTCTGAAGATCTTCCCAAGTAGTATCACAAATATTCTCCTGCTAATTCAGTTTCATCTAGTTTCTGTGTATTTGATTTGGGCAGGGATTATATAAACATCCTTAATTCCATAAGTGGATGGGGTCCAGAATTAACCTTATTGCCATATATCTTAGGTTCCAAGAGCCTGGAACAGGATCTGAGCATCTGTCTATATAAAAAAAAAAAATGTAACTTGTTCTCACCCAGTCACCTTCTTACAAATACTAGACAATGCATCTTGGCTTCTATTTAGACTTTTCTCATCAACTTCTTCAGTTCCCCACTGAGAATCTTTCTCAAGTTAGGACCCAACATCCTATTTAACGGCAGGTGCCATTTTTTTTTAAAAGGTTTCAAGACTGTCATGTAAGGGTAGACTGTCATGCTACACTTTAAGCTATCTATCTTTCATGACTATACACTCAATGACTTCCTAAAACTTCATTCTCTGTCTCAGCTTGGACTCTACCTCCAGAGATGTACATTTAAAAGGCCTAGTATGTTGCTTAAGGATCTGTACTTCTGACAAATACTCCTACAGTCATGGCCCTTGCACTACATTTTGAAAATTGCAGGCTAGCTCTGTAGCACAGTGATTAAGTGCTATGCATTGGGAGCCGGATCCCACATGACTGACCATAGCTCAAATCCCGGCCCCAAAGTCTTGCAAAACGCATGGAGCATGTATGTACACACATACTCAAAATGTTGAGAGGATGGAGAAATGGAGAAAAAAAGGTTGCAGCATGACTGTGTCTTACTGGAGGTCCTTCTCTCTCTCTTCTCCATGCACACATGTGTGCACATGTACACATGTGTGAATGAGCATATCCTCTAGCAATAAAAAGAATGAAATGAAAATTATTTTAGGAAGGTAAATCTTACAAATGTACTTTGTGAAATAAACGTTTTAGTAAGTTTCTTGTCAATTATAGATGTTCAAAATTAATAAAACTAATTTTTCTAAGTGTATTTTCCAATGTTTTCTTTTACAAAATCTTCTCTACTTCAAATTGCTCTTTTTGTTTATTATCCACAGAATACAATTTGTGTTGTTCTATCTCCATACATTTAAAGGATGTTTTCTCAACCTGAAATGCATATTGTTATTTCCCATCTATCAACCCTTCCTAATCAAATATTCCTTCTTTTGGGTCCAGATCAAGTCTTACGTCCACTGGATATGTTCTCTTTCTTCCTCAAATTTCCATTGTACTTACTATCTGTGTCATACACATAATGTTTACTACACTATACTGCCTTATACTTTTAATACATGACATTTAAATTTCCTCAGCCCCAAATGGCCAGACAAGTACCTTGTAACTGGAATAAGGTATACCTGATGCACATTCAATATCCATTACTTAAGACCAGCATGATCTCGGCCAAGTTACATAACCTTTCCTGAACCTTAATGTCCTCATTTTTAAACAGGTTAAATTATACCTTCCATACAGGATTACTGTTGTGAATAAGTAAAACAATGTGAGTAAAGCACTAATGTCAGCCCAAGTAGCTATTTGAAAAATGTTAGTTATTTCCATTTACTTTCTGCTCAATTCCCAAATTTGAGTGCTTTCCCTGCCCTTTAAATATGAGGTAATCGGTAGATTTTTCCTGTTTGCGGTAAACTTTTACATATTTAGGTTATCCGCTACAGACTATCCGAAATAAGCTTGTACCCAGATCTTACTCTAGCCAAACTTTCAAACTTACTTATTAAAACAGTGAGCAGCAGATAATAGCCATCTCTTGCTGATCAGAGTGGCTCCACAACTGTGTTGGCCTCTCCACTGCATGCTGGCCTGCCATGGCCATGCCCCCTCCAGGGCATTTTTTCCATTCACAATTTTATTGCCAGCTATGACACTGTTGACCAATTGTCTCCCACAACCTGGAGAAAGAATTTATTTACACAAGAGCAAATATCTTGATTGGTTATGCTTTATAAGAAAATATCTTTAAACATTACTTGAAATGACTTAGTGACTGTCCAGTGTCTCCTAATTCATGCTGTTTCTTTCCTGCAATATACTCATGATGGTTCTCCACCCTGTCTTGATTTGGCTGACTCAACTTACCCTCTTTTCCGGTTTCAAGCTTCTTTCAACTACTTCTTTTATTGTATCTATTTGTTATAATTCTTGTCTTTACATTAGAAGATGGAGTCTTTGCTTCATTAATGTTTGTTTGCATCTTGCATAGCATATGCAGTGCTGTTTGTAAGGTGCTATATAAATAACAGATACTACCCACAGATCCACAAAGTAAATGAATGCATGGAGCTAGTCCCATAGTGCAGTGGTTAAATGCTGTGCATTGGGAGCCAAATCCCACAGAGCTAGTTATCATTCAAATCCAACCCCTGCAGTTTGAAAAACATACCAGCTGCATGTGTGTGTGTGTTCCTAAAATTCTGATGGGATGAATAAACAGAGAAAAATAATTTCAGCATGACCACACACCATGGGGGAATGCTTTCTCTCTCTCTCTCTCTCTCTTTCTCTCTCTCTCTCTCCTCTCTCTCTATCAGGTGCATGCACCCTCCAGCAATTTAAAAATAAAAGTAAATGAATGAATGACACTTTAAATAGACTATTTTAAAGATACAGGACTGATTTCATCTCATAATAAATATATTTAATATAGCTTAGTATTCTGTTGTGTTCTATCTTAAGTTGTTCCTCATGTTTTTCTGCAGTCTTTCTTATTTTGACTTAGACATATTCTTCATTCATGATTTCATTCTTTAAAAGTAATTTTCATTTCACCTTTTTGTACTGCTCCTTACAAATGTAAAAATTCATAGACCAACATTTTTTAAAAGAGAAATTATAGTAATTTTGAGAGTATTATTTTCTTCAAAAATCCTTTTTACAAGATTATAAAGAAAACACTTATGAATGTATTGCATTTATAATAAAAGTCTTTTAACTTACAGCTGTTGGTGAGCATTTCAGAATTATCCTTGCTGATTTCTGAAAGTAATAAACAAAATAAATAAAAAAGCTCCACATTATATTGATAAAAAATATTACCAGTTGACTTCAACATAAGAAAATAAATGTTATCTTTTTGGCCCAATTATGCCTATCATTTTAACTATTTAAATTAGTTTATATATTTAATATAAACCCTCTAATTCCTACTAGTTATCTTTTTACAATCTTTCTGTGTCTCTACCAGGTAATATAGGAAAAGGTAAAGGAATAAAAAATGAAATTCTCAGGCACCAGCAGATGGCGTAATGGTTATGTCACTGGACTCCCATGTAGCCCACGGTTGTTCACGTTTTGGACCTGGCAACTTTAACTCATGATGGGCATGTGTGTGTGCATGCATGCCCAAAATCCCAAGAGGAAAATGGAAGAGAAGGGAATGTGGTTTGGCCATTCCCCCAAAGGGTGATTTCTCACTTTCTGTCTCTTTGTCTTCTGTCTTTCCAGCGAGTAAATGCACCCTATAGAAAAAAATCTCTTTCTCTCAAAATAAAAAGGAAGTTCCTAGTTTTATGATAGTTGCAGTAAAACAATCAGGGAGGTAAGAATCTTCCACTCACAAATTTCTTAATTTCTGTTTCTATGATAATTCTCTTTATTCTGAAATACTGAGAGTTATATATATTCTAAGGATGAAATTTTTCAATTAAAATTTATTTCATTGGACCCTTCCTGCTTATTAAGTCCTTATTCAGACTGAATTATAATATTTTGAGAATTTAACTGAAATTTAAATCTGTTTGACTGGAAAGAGATTTTGAAAGAAAGACAAGATGGAGGAACTAAAGGAAGATGAACTAGTAAGTGCTGATTTAAACTCTCTGGGACAAAGAGGGGTAGTAACTAGTGCAGCCTTCTTTTCCCACAGTTACCCCAGAGGAATTCTACTACTCTTTTGAGAAGCCCTACCTCACTCTCACATCTTGTGAGTGGCCCATTGGTGACAGAGTCTGTACTGATGTAAAGAAACTATAACTGGTAGTTGCCAGCCTATCAAGTTTTCACTAGAATTAACTTTCTGACTGGGAGAACCATGAAATTGGATTCTGAGACTGTATGTTTATCCCCTAGCAGGCTTTTTAACATCCAAGTGAGTTTTAAGACCCTTGTAAGATCAGCAAGAGCTTTATAAATTTCGCATTCTATATCTTATCATTTTCTTCCCTTGCTTTCTAGGTAATTATTCTACTTTTTTTTTTTTCGTTAAAAGTAGTATTACTTCAATTCCTCCACAGGAATCAATGAGAACTCTCATCACCAACTTCACTCTAACACTAACTATCTCCTTATTGAATAACCAAGAAAATGCTAAATCTGTTTCCTGTCATGAAATCCTGACAAAAGAAGGAATGAAGAAGCTTCAAATAGGACTATTCACCCTCTTCGTCATACATACAGCCAATCTTTTCAACACCACATGCATGCCTGTAGTTTAGCCCTCCTTCCTACCACGGTACAGGCCACTATATCCTATGGCTCTGCACTACAAAGTCACTTCCAGGAGTGCCAGGGTTTGGAAAGCATATTTTTTCCTAAATTTCTGAAACTTTTTGTTTTATTTTTTCTCATACTTTTAAAAAATACTTCAGCAATCTAAGCAATAGAAATAAAGAAAGTAAGTTAAATACCTATAAGCTTAAGGGAATCAGGAACCGCATTCCAGGATCCTGTGTTGTTTTTCAACACTTGTTGTAAGATAGCTTTGATTTGAGTCCTCATGCTCTCTCTCCTTGCTGGAGAAAACTTGAATGTCAACTGTAACTGTACACTTGAACCATTGGCATAAGGCCTACAAAGAACAGAAATATCCTTGGGACCAGCAGATGGTGAATGGTGATATCACTGGACTTCCACATAGTCAATAGACCCAGCGGCTTGAAACTTATGCTGGGCACATGCACTTGTGTGTCCAAGATCCTGAGAGGAAAGTGGATTAAAAGAGATTGTGATGTGGCCATCTCCCCTAGGAGGTGATTTCTCATTTCTGTCTCTTTGTCCCTCTCTCTCTCTCTGTCTTCAGTGAGCATATGTGCCATATAACAAAAATCTCTCTTAAAAAAAAAAGAAAAAGAGGGACCAGCAGTTAGCATAATGGCGCTGGTCTCCCACGTAGTTGACCGTGGTTAGAGTCCTGGACCTGGTGGCTTAAACTCACGCCGGGTGCATGTGCGTGCGTGACCAAGATCCCGAGAGGAGAATGGAGGAGAAGGGATTGTGGCGTGACCATCCCCCCGGAGGGTGATTTCTCACTTTCTATCTCTCTGTCTCTGTCTGTCTGGCGAGCGCACGCGCCCTATAGCAAAAACCTCTTCAAAAAAGAAAAGAAAGAAAGAAAGAAAGAAATGTTCTAATGTGCTACTTCTTGATTTTTTTAAAGATGTTTTGTGTTTTGACTGAATTCCAAATGTTTTCATTGTATTTCCTTTACATACATTAAAGAATGATACAAAGATAATTCCTAGTATGTATAAAGTACAAGCGTTACTAAAAATATTTTAACTGGATTAAATGTACTATCTATGGAAGAAGCTGTGGACCACAAACTAGAAATCAGAATATTTTAAACACATATTTTAAACACATAAATACTGGCCAACAAACGATCACCATGAGATTTTTTATTATAATATATAATAAAAATCAGTGTTTTCATACAGAACTTTTTCTAATAATGTTAGAGATATGTGAAAAAATAAAGTCAGGACAGGAAAATTTTCAGAAGACAACATCCAACATCTATTTAAGGGTCAATATTAAACTTCTTCCTATTGTTTCTTATACATGATCAGTCTGCCCCAAAAAATCTATTCAATGAGAAAACTCAGAAAGATAACTCTAAAGCTGTAAGAGAATGTTGATTGTATATTCAGTACCTCTTTTTTAATGATCAGAAAAAAAAGATTAATTCATTCTGGAAGACTTCCAAACCAAAAGTTGTAGTAATCACTACTTAAAAAATAAATGCATGCACAATTCTATTTTCAAATAGTTATGATCAATTGAAGGGTCTTTGAAGGGTTTTATTTGCCACTAGGGAAGTTGGTTTGTTGGTCAGCTGGATTTTGTTTGTTTTGTTTAGGAATTCAAAATTCCCCAGAACAGATGCAGCAATTGCCAAAGTACAAGTGTTCTCTACGGTTATTACTTCTCTCATATACCAACCCTGCTCCCGCTTCCCTTTCTCCCACTACTGCCCCGAAGCACTCTTCAGAGCATATTTAAACAAGTGTTATCTTAAAAGATACACTTTGCTCCATAGCCATGACAAGGATGGTAGTTACTAAAGAGATTAAGAAAAAAAAAAAAGATTATTTTAGGGAAAGTGAGCCAGAGATGGATACGGGTGAGAGAACAGGTGGTTATGTGTAGAAAAAAACTGATTGGACTATATTTTTACATGCAATTGTAGTTATCTTTTCTTACAGACATTGATTAAAACCACCAACAACCTTATAATTCCCCTGCAAATACAGAGAGGAATATAGATTTATATATAACATTTCTTGCCCTAGGCAGAAATTGTCTAAATACAATGATATTGTAGTTTATGGAGAGTGAGCTTGCTTGCTTCCCTCTTTTCTTCCCCTTCCTTCTCTTCTCTTCCTTTTCCCTTCCTTGTCTTCCTTCCTTCCTTCCTTCCTCCCGTCCTTCCTTCCTTCTTTCATTCCTTCCATCTTTCCTTTCTTTTTTCTCTCCCCCAACCACTTCATCTTTATTTCTGTTAATCTGTTTTACATGGTGGTTGTCATCTAAAACAGGGGCTCTGTGATACATTACTTACTTCCCTTCCATAAAATCTTGAATTTGTACTTACGTAAGCTTGATGACCTTAGAGTCAATATATTCTTTATATATACCAGAATTTTGAAATGCATCCAACATCTGTCATAAGACCAAAAAAAAAAAAAAAAGCCATCACATATTATTTAAATAAAATTTATAATGAAAGTAATAAAAGAAATCTCTGATTTACCTTAGTCTCAATATCTTTGCTAAAAATTGTGCTGGCTTGTGAAGCTGCATTTTGACAACTGTCATTGTATGTGACTCCAGAGATATTAAAGTCACCTTGATAGTAGTGAAACTTTCCTGTGAAGTAAAGAAATATTCAAAGAATTTTAAAACAAGTAATGGCTCAAGTTCATCCATATTGCAACCTCAAACTTGACATTCAACCAGCTTTATGAGAAAGGGAAAAAAGAGAGAGAGGAAAATGAAGGGGAATGAATACCCATTTTTCTAAGTATGAAACTATTCAACATTGATTCAATGATCCTCCTTCTTCCCATAATGTGATAATAGATATTGCTATGCTGTTGAGTCCATTTTGTGATTTTAACATTTGTTACTGAATGAGCTAGAGTAAATAGCTAGAATCTATTAACCTTGTGCTACATCTAGAATGATGAACCTGGATATTTACAAATAAGCAGGTTAATCTGTCAAAAGTCCCATATATCATGTCCAAATCCAGAGAAATCATCATGTTCAGATTTCTCTCTCTAGAGATCTACATCTAGATCTCTAGAAATATTTTCTTTCTGGCTATAATGTCACCAGAAAATCATATTGATTCGAAGTGCCATGTTAACATTTATTTTCCCTTGATTACTGTCGTGGACTGAATTGTGCAAACCCCACCCCATTCATATGCTGAAGCTCTAGATACCAATGTGGGTGTACTTAGAAATAGGGCCTCTAAGGAAGGAATTAAGGTTAAATGGAGTTGTAAAAATAAGTCCCTACTCTGATAGGATTGGTGTTTTTATAAGAGACACCAGATCTCTATTTTCTTTTCCCTTAGCATCCACCCTTCTCTCTTCCACACACACAGAGGAAGGGCCATGTGAGAACACAGTGTGAAGGAGGAAGAGAGGCCTCCCCAGAAACAAACTGCTAGCACATTGATCATTGACTCCTCGCTTCCAGAACAGTGAGAAAATAAATGCCTGTAGTGCAAACCAGCCAGTCTATGGTATTTTGTTATGTCAGCCCACGTTAATACAACTATGATAAAAATTGCATTGGTATACACTCTACACCCTAAAATTTGGCTGGTGATTTCAGTTTTACAAACAAAGCAACAGTCTTTGCATAGTAACCTGACTCACATCTCAAAGTTTATGATAAAGTCTTTCATCTTAAGATAGAAATGCATCTTATTACCTCTCTAAGTTGCTGTGTTAGACTACTAGATTGTAAGAGTATCTGTACATCTGAGTCGCCACAGAGCCTCCAAATGACACATCATTTAAATTAGAGATTGCAGTAGCTGTCAACCAGTTTATGTTGTATGATGTACTGACAAAGATTATATTATATTGGTTTCTCAACTAGAATCCTAGAGAAAATCTGTGTTTCAAACTAACTTCAAATAACATTTACAACAGCATTTGAATATTCATTGTTACTACACAAGTAGTCCAGTTCAATTAATTGAACTTTAGAAAATATATATGTAAGCAACTCTAGCCTTGTGTTGGAAATGGTAAGTGGTTTACCATGGAAAGTCACTCATGGGTAATTCTCATTTCAAATACTTCC
>NW_006203745.1:239291-264792 GCF_000334495.1 Tupaia belangeri chinensis | reverse complement strand
CTGAAGCCAAGGTACTTGTAGTTTCCCTCTCTGCTCATAGAAAAGTATCGTGTTGAAATAAAATTGTATGTAAATGAAAAAAACTTCCAAGAATAAACTTATTTATGTTATTGTTTGTCAGTTTTTTAAGTTAAAGGGAGACTAAATAGTAAGGTAAAAATTGAAAATTGTCAATACTGACCAATTGCCAGAAAATGAACAAGGAGACCAATAGTTACTCCTAAAATTGCCATCACTCCAAGAACAATAAGGATCGTTGTCCATAGTGGCCAGGATCTTCTCTGGGGAGATATGCCAAGCCTATGAAAGGGGAAAAATGACTCAAATCAGATGATAGACATTCTAAATTCTACCCGGCTCTCTTTTAAGTCATGCAACATGATTTATGTATTAGTCCTTTATGTTAATTTAATACATGGACGTTTCAAATATTTTCAAATAGGATAGACCCCAAAACTCCTTCACTTAACAGATCGTATTTGAGTGCATTGTTAGCAGCTCTGTCAGTGAGCGAAATAGACATAATTTCTTGTCTCACGTTGCTAAGGAGAAACCGACTTGTCCTCTTCTTTTTTTAATCAAAAGCAAATTACAAAACATTAGGCATGGTCTGATTGTATTTCCATATCAACAGCAGTAATCTCTGTGTTATGAGATTATAAACAAATTTTTTGATTATCTTTTCCTTAATTATATTTTCCAATTTTCTACAACAAATGTGAATTATTTGTGTAATATAAATTAATAGAGAAGTTAGTTTTTTCCATCAAAACCACAGTGTGAGAAGAGGAGCAGAAAGTATAGTGAATTGGCATCATATAGATAGAGCAGTTTAAGGTTATATTTAGGTTTTATGGCTGTACTTGACCTAATCTGTATAAAGTTTGGACTCTATAGTTATTCTTTATATCTCAAAAGGTATGATGCCATGTCATTGCCTGTTTGGAGGAAGGGTTGTCACATAGAAACTTCTGATTCCAAATTTCAAAGCAGCCTCAGCTGTTTCTTCAATTTCTGTATTCTTCCATCCATATTCTTACAAATAAATTGGCCAATTAAATATTCCCTATGAATATGGGAATACTTTGGTTCTCATCTCTTCCAGAACCAATTGACATTTAGGTAGATACATTCTTTTTTTCTTTTTTCTAAACATTTCTCTACATCGCAACTATGCGACTCCACCCAGTTTTACTTCCTTTTCACTGAATTCTATGCTTAATCCGACCTCTTCCTTATACCTGTCTCTTTTGATGACTTGTTAATTAGTGCTCCCAGAGCCAACATTACTTTGTCAAAAGTCTTCAGAGAAACTCCCTATTTCAGACACGTTCCATGTGTGCTTTCATACTGGATTTCTACTGCTGAATCTCATTCTCAGAGCAAAAAAGGTGCTCAGGCGTAATGTTTCTTATACAATATTGATAACCTTGTTGATATTTGATTACATGTTTTTCTCTAATGACTATTTTTTAAAAATGCGCCATTAGAGGAATATCAATTTATTTTAAATAAGCCAGTTATAACAGTCTGATAGTTTAATTTTTCTAAGACATGAATATTAGTCTGAGGGACTTATGTAGCCTAAATAGTGATTCTAAGGTGGCAAGATGGATTCTACACAAATAATCACAGCTTTACAACATGTCACAGATTTTTCTCTAAAACCTGTTTTGCACACTCTAAAAATATCTAAAGAATACATTTTTGTTTTTGAGAGAAATTTTGTTATAGGGCACATGCGCTCACGGGAGAGACAGAGACATAGAAACAGAAAGCGAGAAATCACCTCCCGGGGGGATGGCCACACTGCAATCCCTTTTCCTCCATTATCCTCTCAGGATTTTGAGCATGTATGCACACATGCCTAGCATGAGTTTTAAGCAGCCAGGTCCAGGATTTGAACTATAATCAACTGCATAGGATCCAGCAACATAACATTACGCCATCCGCTGGTCCCAAGAATACATACTGTTAATTAGAGCTCTAATATGACATCTTCCCCTTATATGGCTTTCTTCTTGTCAAAACAATTAAAAAGATTCTTTCATATCTAAAGGTAATAGTCACTTATGATGAACTAAATCCATTCTTTAGTAAATATGATAGACTCTAAGAATTGATTATTTTTGAATAATGGCTAAACATGTTAAAATGATATTCTAAATGTCAAAAAAAGAAAAACTATTCATGAAACAATATACTTTCTCATGTACCAAGTTCATTTTTGGTCATTTTCTTTTAAGATATGAATTTGCATTATAGAATGAAGTCCTCATTTTAAAAAGACATAGGCTAAAAATTAAGCATCGTGAATTTAACTCAAAATACCTAATTAAACTACCATTGCCTCATGTTTGTACTGAAACTACTTCAAGTAAGCACATTGCTATTCTGGCACAAACAACCATTCACTTTAATCAACTTACATAAATGATGTTGATAAAAATTACGGCAATTATATTATTCATGACTTCAAAACAATTCTTACTATGTAATTCTATCCCCACAGTCCATGCCAGGTATTATTTCCTAGGTTAGCTTTCCTTATAATTATATTTTGATACTGCTTCAGCAGTTAACTTGCAAAGCGTAAAACAAAAATGTAATTTTATTAGAACTTCATTTATAAACTATTTAAATTAGATGGATTTGAAAATTCTGTTATGTAATAAAAAGTATAAAAGCAAGATTCCAGTGCAAAATTCCCTGAATTTTATAAAAATACACTGTCTTCCATAGAGGACTTTAAACCACTGGAATGAGAATTGTGAATTAGGAGCAGAGAAGCTTAATAATTAAAAGGGTTGAATGTCCTCTACTTTCACCTTCTCTTTGAACTTTGAAAAAAAAAAAAAAGAGTGTGTGGAAAGGAACCCATTTTGAAAGTCTGAGAAGTTCTGAGGAATACTTGCAGTTTGCCAGCTGCTAATTCAGGATCTATAATAGCGTTACATTGTAAAGTACATTTTCCTAAATATCTACAATGGCATTCAGATTCTTTTATTATTTCTAAGAAAATGTGTTAATATTAGAAAAATTGCCTCTGGTTTTATTACTAGGGAACAAAACTGGTAGTATCCTTATGGGTAGTTACAAAAGAGATATTATACCTCATTTCCTTAACATTTGAGGTCAGTTGTATATTTATAGTCTTTCCCATTAAGCAAAATTTGCTGGTTCTGATTCTTTTTCTTTTAATATTCTGAAACTTTCCCAGTCTTCAAAAGGCCTCTAGACCTCAGACACTAACATATTTTTGACAGTGTCAAGAAATACAAACTAAATTCTAGAAAATAATCAATTAACAAAAAAATAAGAAGATAATCTAAAGCATTCTGTTAGGTTTTGCAGACTTATTCTCCCAAACCTTCTCTTTGAACTTTGAAAAAAAAAAAAAAAGAGTGTGTGGAAAGGAACCCATTTTGAAAGTCTGAGAAGTTCTGAGGAATACTTGCAGTTTGCCAGCTGCTAATTCAGGATCTATAATAGCGTTACATTGTAAAGTACATTTTCCTAAATATCTACAATGGCATTCAGATTCTTTTATTATTTCTAAGAAAATGTGTTAATATTAGAAAAATTGCCTCTGGTTTTATTACTAGGGAACAAAACTGGTAGTATCCTTATGGGTAGTTACAAAAGAGATATTATACCTCATTTCCTTAACATTTGAGGTCAGTTGTATATTTATAGTCTTTCCCATTAAGCAAAATTTGCTGGTTCTGATTCTTTTTCTTTTAATATTCTGAAACTTTCCCAGTCTTCAAAAGGCCTCTAGACCTCAGACACTAACATATTTTTGACAGTGTCAAGAAATACAAACTAAATTCTAGAAAATAATCAATTAACAAAAAAATAAGAAGATAATCTAAAGCATTCTGTTAGGTTTTGCAGACTTATTCTCCCAAATAAAATCCCATTTACCTGTCCATGATGTCCTGATTTTTGTTGTGGTGTTTGAAATAATGGTGGTGGTGATAATGATGATGATGACAATGATAGCAATGATAGAAATAAGAACCTCTGGTGTAGGTTTTGATCTGTGTGCTCCATCCAGTGTTGTTCGGTTGGTTTTTATGAGCTAGGAGAGAAGTAGAGAACAAATAAGATGAAACTTGTCTGACTAGTGTTAGTGACAGTCATATTTCTATGGTTTCAAGATAGGAGTCATCCAGGGAATGACAAATTTCCTTGACTTAGTTATTTGGAAAAAAATAATAGCCCAGATTGGGTTGGTCACCTAAGAGGTACACCCAAGAAACTGCTTTGTAGTAAAGAGAGGTAATCCTAACTTGGTGTTTTATCAATCCCATTATGCTGGTTTGTTCTTCTTCTATTGAAACAACTTATAACCAGGTAAAAGTTTTTGACAAATGACGTTTCATAAGGTATGAATTTTAATACAACTAATATTGCCATCATTCTGATACAGGTAGATTTCTACTTTATTATGGTTTATATTTGCATTTTACATATTTTAGGGGAAACTTGGTTTCATCTACTGACAAATGTATTCATACATTTAGCTTTTTTCTATTGGGTTGTTAATCTTCTCTTCTTATTGATTTATATGAGTGTCACATGTATACTGGATATTAATCAATTATGTCCACCTATTATTAATCATCTTTTTTCAGGGTGCAGCTTGGCATTTCATATTTAATTAAATATTTTCATTCATAAGAAATTTTTTATTCTTTCTTTGTGTGTTGTTTTTTCATTTCATTTTTTTATACATTCAATCACATTATTATTTGGCTTACAAATTGGATATTTCAACAAGTGAACATTTCTCCCTAGTACAGTTGATAAAACTACAAAATATCTTCAACAGATAATACCACATTTTTTGGTGCCACTAATGCTTTGCCTCCCTATTTTTCTTCTAACTGTCTTTGTGTGTGTATGTTTTTTAATTGCCAGAGGGTGTCTTCACTGGCCAGAGAGAGACAGAAACAAAAGACAGAGGGCAAGAGAGAGAGAAGGCACTCCCCATTGGGGTGTAGTCATGCTGCGATTCCTTCATTTCTCTATCCACTTGGGATTTGGGGCACATGCACATCATGTACACACACACACCCACACACATACACTCAGCATGCCTCTCAAGTGCTCTAGCCACTAGAGGTGGGATTTGAACTACAGTTGGCCCTATGGGAGCTGATTCCCTTAACCATTAGGCTACAAGTCCAGCCCTTTAAAAAAAAAATCTTAAGGATCATAATACTTTTTTTATTTTGTTCTAAGAACCATAAAATGTTAAGAAATTTTCCCCCTTTGTTATGTTTGTAATTTTGTTCTTCCTAATAGTTTTGTAAGACATTTTTATTTCAGAATTTATTTTCTCTACTGGTGTGTAATGCTTATGTCAGATCCAAAGACTCCATGTTTCCTAGTTCTCTATTCTGTTCCATTGATCTATTTATTTTTTTCCTCTGTCAGTACTAAATAGTAATTAAAACTTACTTATTTAGAAGTCAGAAAATGTTTTCTGTAAAGAGCCAGTAGTAAATGCCTGAAACTTTGCCAATAGAGTCTCCAATGCAACTACTCAATTTGGCAGTAGCTCCAGGAAAGCAGCCATAAATATTAAGTGAAAACAATGGGCATGATTAGTTTCCAATAGGTCTAGGAACAAGTGATAAGCCAGATTTGGCCCATGGAATATTGCTTGCTGCCCCTGCAGTAGATTATGATAAATCATTTTTTGGAGAGATTTTTTTGTTATAAAGTATGTGCACTTGCTGGAGAGACAGAAAGAGATAGAAAGCAAGAACTCCCCTCCAGGCCATGCTGCAATCGTTCTCCTCCATTCTCCTCTTGGGATTTGGGCACTCATGCCCACACACCCATCATGAGTCTCAAGCCACCAGATCTGTGACTCCAACCATGGTCAACCACATGAGAGTCCAGCGTCTTAACCATTACACCACCTGCTGGCCCACAATCTTATTTTTCTTAAAATTTATATTGGTAATATTTATTTTATTTTTAAGGTTTTTACCATAGGATGCGTGTGCTCACCAGAGTGAAACAAAGAGACAGTGAAAGAAAAGTGAGAAATTACATCCCTTCAGGAGGTTGACCACACTGTACTCCCTTCTCCTCCATTATCCTCCTGTGATTCTGGGCATGAATCTGGTGTGATTTTCAAGACACCAGGTCCAGGACTCAAACTGCAGTTGGCCATGTGGGAATCTAGTGCCTCTACCACCATGCCACCTGCTGACCCCTGTATTGATAATTCTTAACCTTTCATTCTGTCATATGCTTTTGAGGATCAGATTATTAAGTTTCATTATTTATTAACTGTTTTTAATAGGCTTTGTATTTTAGAACCATTTTAAGTTCTCAGCAAAATTAAGCAGAATGTATAGCGATTTTTCATGCATGACTCTTGGCCTCACACATACATTACCTTCCCTGTCTTATGAAAATTCTGCAGCAGAATGGTTCATTTGTTACAACTGATGAACCTAAACTGACACATCATTATCACTTGGAGTCCATAGGTTATATTAGGGTTCACTCTTGGTATTGAATATTTTGCAGGTTTATACAAATTTATATTGGCATGTATCCACCATTATAATATCATACAGAGTAGTTTCACTGCTCTAGGAGTCAACACAGGACTTTAAAAATATTATATTATTCCTTGATAAACTCTCTTCTGTCAGGACCTAGATCTCATAATAGCACAATCAGAAGTTCAGTTTTATCTGTACAGTCCATCATGACCCAGCTCTAGGAGATTGTTTCACATTTATTAGACTCATGACCAACATATCATTTTGTTAATTTAAAGTAAGAGCTACCCTTTTCTTTCTGTATGGAATGCATGAATCCATACTTAGGAAATGCTCAGGGAACCTGGGTAACTTTATCAATAGACCTGTTACATAGTAAGTCATGAGCATATATAATGCAACTTCATTTTTATGGAAATTTGTTGGTCATTCCCTGTAAATATTATGTTAAAACATCATTTTCATGCATTGGTAAATTTTTTGTCATTGAAGATACTATTTGATGGGAACCAGCAGTTGGGGTAATGGCTATGTCGCTGGACTCCCACGTAGTCGACCACAGTTCGCATCCCGGACCCGGTGGCTTAAAACTCACGCCGGGCACATGTGCATGCATGCCCAAGATCCCGAGAGGAGAATGGAGGAGAAGGGATTGCGGTGTGACCATCCTCCCTGGGGGTGATTTCTCGCTTTCTGTGTCTATGTCTCTCTCTCTCTGTCTGGCGAGCGTACGCGCCCTGTAGCGAAGAACCTCTCCAAAAAAAAAAAAAAAAAAAAAAAACTTTTTTTTTTAAATTTTTCAAAAAAAAAAAAAAAAAAGATACTATTTGATTACATATTATTGTCCTACTATGGAAACTGAAAGATTGACATGCCTCGCCAATTATAAACATTGACAAATAAGAATTGGCTTCTCTTCCTTAATTAGTTTAGATCAATAGATATATAGTTATCTTAATTATTCTCCCAGAATTGAATCACCTAGAGAGGCTGATTTTCTTTCAGGGGTTAAGCTCCAATTTCCAGATTAGTAGCGCCATCTAGAGTTCTACCTACGTGTTTATCTATGGAAAAAAAGTCCATTTTTAATAGCCTAAGACTGGCATTCATATAGTACTTTCTTCTTATTTATTTTTAAATATAGAATTACTTTGTAAAGGCAATATAATTAATTTTAAGAATTCTTTGCTACTTAGTTCTGGAAAACATTTGACTGAGTTATCTGGGTATTTCCCTCTATAGGTTGCTATACTCTTCAGGCATCCCCCCTTGCCTTCCTTCCTCTCCAACCTCGGAGCCTCATAGGCCCCCACCACAAATTGCCTTGAGGGCCATCAGGACTAATCCCATCTTGCCCTTCATACCTGCTTCTTTTTTTTTTAATAATTTTTATTTATTAATTTTAATTATTATTTATACATTTCATTGCTATACATCATTTAGATTGTAAAGAGACTTTACCCAGTGTGACACACACCTCAGTCCAGTCCAGTTGAGAACATATGCACATCCACATCGACAAATAATTAACCATATCCGCATCCCACAAATGCCTTACCTCTCCATTTTTTCCCCAAATTTATTTTCTTACATTCTTCCCCTACCCCACTCTATCCACTTTGGCTCTAGTGTCCATAATAACTTTTAATGCTCGTATGTCCTCCAGTCTTTCAGTCTTTGCATAGAGTGCTAACAGTCAGTATATGTTAAGCGGAGACATACAATGTCTCTCTTTTAGAGCCTGACTTGCTTCACTCAGCAACAGATCTTCCATATTTGTCCACTTTCTATCAAATTCCAGGGCCTTGTTGTTTTTTATGGCTGAATAGTATTCCATGGAGTATATGTGCCATAATTTTTATATTTTTTCAATCTATTCATCCATTCGTGGACATTTGGGTTGGTTCCATGTTTTAGCAATCTTGAATAAGGCTACAATGAATATAGATGTGCAAGCACTTTTCCAATTGAGCATTCTCCTGTCCTTTGGGTAGATACCCAGGAGTGGAATTGCTGGATCATATATGGTAGTTCTATTTGAAGGTCTTTGAGGAACCTCCATATTGTTCTCCACAGTGGCTGGACCAATTTACAAGTCCACCAATAGTATAGGACTGTTCCCCTTTCACAGCATCCCCTCCAGCACTTACCATTTTTTGTTGTTTTAATCATCACCATTCTGACTGGAGTTAGGTGGTATCTCATTGTGGTTTTGATCTGCATCTCCCTTATGATGAGGAATGTTAAACATTTCTTCATATGTTTTGTGACTGTTCATATGTCTTCCTTAGAGAGTTGTTTATTCAGCTCATTTTCCCATCTTTTAATTGGGTTAATCTTTTTTTTCTGGTTAAACTGCTTGAGTTCCCAGTGTATTCTGGTTATCAGTCCCTTATCTGGGGCACAGTTAGTAAAAATTCTCTCCTATTCTAAGGGTTGTCAATTCACACTAGTGACAGTGTCCTTTACTATAAAGAAACTTCTCAATCTGATATAATCCCACTTTTATATTTTGGGGATTATAGCCTATGTTTTGGGTGTCTTACTTAAGAAGTGAAAGAGAGATAGACAGAAAGCGAGAAATCACACAGAAGAGGAAAGGCTATGTAAAGACAGAGACAGAGAGACTGGAGGCTGTGGCCATAGTCAAAAAATCCAAGGGCAACCACAAGAGGCAGGGAACAGACTTCTGCAGAGGGCATGGCCCTTCTGACACCTGGATTTTGTCCCAAAATGAAACTGACATTAAGGTTCCAGTCTCTAGATCTGTGAAAGAATAAATCTCTTGCCTTAACCCACCAAATTTGTACTAGTTATAGAAAACTATAACAGTGGGAAAGCTGTGTTGATGAATCCCATAAAGGGACTTGCCCAATGACTAAAAACATATTGGGTATAAAGTTTTGTTAATCGAATGTGTTTGGGTGTTTCCTAATAGTGTTGGTGTTGTACATTACCATGAAACAGATATCTCAAAGGGTGATTCTCTTTATGGGATTCTCAAAGGGTGATTCTCTTTTTTAAAAGAATTATTTTATTTAACTTTATTTATTTAATTTATTTAATTTAATTTGACCAGGGAGGGACAGAATGAGAGAGAGAGAGAGAGAGAACGTGAGAAAGCAAGCCGCCAGATCCAGGACTCAAACTGTGGTCAGCCATGTGGGAGTCCAATGTTCTATCCACCATGCCACCTGCCAGCCCCGAAGGGTGATTCTAAGTGTCATGAAGCTTCAGGTTTCTTCACCATTGGAAACACCAGTTGGGGTATTTCTGTGGATCCTTATGTTTCCTTATGTTTCTACTGACCTGCATGAAGAACAATCTTTCCATGTTCTATGGCTATAGAATGTAGCAAGAAGTTGAGATATGAAACTATAAATGAGCGACAAAATTATGTTAAGTGTGTAACTTGGACCAAAAAAAAAAAAAAAAACCTAGAAGACTATGGTATGTATATAGAACTTTTTTGGTCAGCATGTGAACTGTTCACATAGTTTAGTGCTATTCTAATTATGTAAAAAGGAGCCTTGTGAAAACTTCTGTATTTATGTAAACAAATGCTTGCATGAAATGAAAAAATGTTGAGATCAAGTCATCACAAATTAGACACTGCCTTGGAGTATTTTGGTATTATTGACTAGGAACTGTCACTTTTTATTCCCCAAAAGATTTTATTGTGTCAGTATTTCAATAGAAGCATATTCATATAATGTTTAATTTTAGAAATTATAAACACTAGATAAAACATTATTGAAACTGTCCTTCTGTATCCCATACTTTTTAAATAATTTTTTATCTTTATTATTTATTTATTATCATTATTTTTTAATTTGACGAGAGAGAGAGAAAGTAAGAACGCAAACTGCCAGGTCTGAGACTGAAACTGTTGTTGGCCATGTGGAAATCCAGCACTTTTTCTCAGTCTTTTTGGTCAGAGGTTCTATCTTCTACATCTGAAATTCAATCTTCTGCATGATCTAGTCTGCTTTTGATATTTTCAAGGGAGGTTTTGCTTTCCTGTATTAAGCCTTCATCTCTTAACAATTCTGTTGTTAGAGATTTAGATGGCTGCTGATTGGCTTGTCCTAGCTCTTGGGTCCCGGGGGATAGGTTACCCTGTGTAAGTTCCTCCCCTAGAACTATGCAGTCATGGAAATTTCAGGGAATCCTCTACACTGAGCCTATGGCTCATGAGGTCTACTGGCTCCCCTGGCAGCTAGAACTATAATCATTCAGTGCAGTAATAGAGTCTTAGGTGATCTTTTGCTTATTCTTCTCCAGCAATGGGGAGTCTCTTCTGGCACTGTCTCTGGGCCAGTCTCTGCCAGATGTTTTGCTTCTTTCTATGATGTCATCTCAAGTTTCCGTGCTTCAGAAGGCTTCAGTCATTTCCTTGTTGGAAACCAGTGTTCCTCCTCAGACATTCTACCTTTAAAAAAAGTATTTATTTATTTATCATTTTGTTTCTTCTTTGTGAGAAATGAGCAGTGGGTACTTCTAGTGAGTCATCTAGATGACATCTTTTTTTTTGGAGAGGTTTTTGCTATAGGACACCTGAGCTCTCCAGAAAGACAGAGATAGAGAGACAAAAAGTGAGAAATCACCCTCCAGGGGGGATGGACATGCTGCAATCCCTTCTCCTCCATTCTCCTCTCAGAATCTTGGGCACACACACACATGCGCCCAGTTTGAGTTTAAGCCACAAGGTCTGGGACTCGAACCTCAGTCAACTACATGAGAGTCCAGCAACATAGCCATTATGCCAACATCTTCTAAAGAGCCACTTAGAATTAATGCTATCTCTGACCATTTATTTTTGAAATAGAAGAATGAGAAAGACTTTTTTCATGGCAATTTTTCTGTAACACTTCATTGTCAATAAATGTATCAGAGGTGGACAAATGTAAAAAATACTTCAATTGTCTCTTTATCTCACCTAGAGTACCCTGGAAGATTCAATCACAAATATTTATTAAAATTGAATTGCGAAAATTTTGTTAATCATCATTTTCTCTACTTAACTTCCTGCATCCCTTGTACTGTATTTTTAAAAATAAAGCATGCCATTAAACAATCATTATATGGAACAGTAACCAAGGGTTTTGGATTAATTTACATGGATAGGTGAAGAGGTTTGTCCTTGAAAAGATGATCATGATTTAGTAATTCAAATGTTTCTTCTATATAGAAGAGAAAAATAAATAGTATATTAAAAATAAAGTCAGACTATCAATACTTACCAAACTCTAGGGTTGATCTTTCAACTTTAAAATTTAAATTCGCAAGTTCTGAGCCACTGCTACAGTAAAGCCTTTCCTGAAGACCAACAGCCTACACATTCCACATCCCTGAGACACGGCAGATATGCATCCTGTCCATGCAAGCTGCTGCAGATGCCACCCCAGCTAGAGTGAGCAGTAAGGCTGTGACGCTGGCACCCAAGCCCATAGTGTCATGTATTGAAGTACATAAATGATATGATGTATCACATTCATTGATTTATGTATGTTCAGCCAACCTTCATCCCTGAGATAAATCCCACTTGATCATGATATAAAACTTTTTGATATGCTGTTGGATATTACTTGCTAATATTTTGTTGAAGATTTTGCCTCTATATTCACCAGAGACATTGGTCTGTTGCTTTCTCTTATTCTTGTGCCTTTGTCTTATTTTGGTACAAGGGTAATGATAGCCTCATAGAATAAGTTTGGAAGGTTCCTGCCACTTTAGTGGAACCTTTTTAATAATTTCTTCAGTCATAGTTATAGTAATCCTAGTACATTAACTTAAAAAAATGTACTTTTTAACACTTGAATGCAAAATTTTGCCATAGGGCGGGTGCCACCACGCCCAAATGCAAAATTTTGAACCCTACTCTTGTAAGTTATTCTCAGAAGCCAAACATAAGAAAGTAAGTTGATAAACTTAATAGAAGAGTGTAGAAAAATTTGTATACCTTTTTGAGTGTGAACAACTTTTACATATGACACAAAACTTAATAGTCTGACAACCTAATGTGAAGTTGTGAGCCAGCCTCATAGATAGTGGTTAATCGCTTGAATTGGGAGCCAGATCCCACATGACTGACTGTGTTTCAAATTCCAGCCCCAGCAGCTTGAAAAGCATGCAGAGTTAATGTATGTGTGCATTGGGGTCAGCAGGTGGCATGGTGGTTAAGGCGCTGGACACTCCCACATGGTTGACCATGGTTTGAGTACCAGACCTGGTGGCTTGCTTTCTCACTTTCCCTCTCTCTCTCTCTCTTTCTGTCTGTGGTCAAATTAAAAATAAAATGAATGAATGAACTAACTAAATAAATAAATCTTTAAAAAAAAATGTATGTGTGCATGTGTGTATGCATGCCCCAAATTCTTATAAGATGGAGAAATGGAATCAAGAGGATAGCAGTGTAACTATACCCCACTGTGAGATAATTCTCTCTCTCTCAAGCCCACACTCTCTGACAATTTAGAAAAAAAAAGCAAAATTGCAATATGATAAATATAATTTATATAATGTTAAAAGCAAGTGACAGATTGAAGGAAAACACTTACTGAATATATAAAAGAAAAAGAATTAATATTGTTAAGAGCAAAAACTTGAGATCAGTTTTAATTTAACAAAGTTTATCTGAGCAAGAAAAATGTCATAGAACCAGGCTGCATTCTTGACCAAAGATGCTTCAAAATTTCCCCACCAATCATGCAGTGAGCTACACTTATAACTAAAAAGACAAGAAATAACTACAAAGATTACTCAACTGATGCAGTTAAATGTTCCACTTATTTGGGAAAAATTTGGCAGTCATCAGCCTGGGATTGGTTGACGATTTGCCTACAGTTGGCTGAGATTCAGTCACTTGGTTATAAGGGTATATTCTCAGGTTAAGTTATAACTTGTTTAGACAGTATGTTGCAGCATACTTTGGGTAAAAATTTTTTAATTTTTTTAATAATTATTTTAACTTTAATTATTTTGTTTGTTTGTTTGATTATTTATTTATTTATTTTAATTTGACTGAAGAGGGACAGAGTAAAAGAGAAAAAGGGAGAAAGCAAGCCGCCAGGTCTGGGACTTGAACCATGGTCAACCATGTGGGAGTCCAGTGCCTTAACCACCACACCACCTGCTGGCCCCTTTGGATTAAATTTTATACTAGAGTATGACAGACAATGAATTCAATTTAACAATATTCATAATATATAAAGAGATCCAACACATTAATATGAAATAGGCAAATAATGCTTTAGCTAAATATGAGCAGCACTATAGATGGGCAATTCACAGAGATAAAATGAACAATAATTCTTTGGGAGATGATGTGCCCTTAATTGAGTTGAAAGAAAAAAAGCTTAATACTTAAGAAAATTAAAATTTAAAAATTAGAAATTTTTTTATTTATCAAATTTATTTATCAAATCAGGGATAAAGGAGTCGAAAATGAGCAGAGTTGGAGCAAATGCATGAAAGTGGTATTATTATGCGTTACGTAGTTTGTTGAAATCTATCTACAGAGTTATTTTGCAGTACATACAAAATACAAGAGTAGCATTTCTAGATATAGCTCCTACAGAATATTTTTAAATTTTCATAAAGACGTATTGCAAGTATTGTGGCATAAACTAATGGCTATCTGATAAGACAGCTACATACCTTGTGTTGTACTTAGATGTGACCATGTGACTAGATTACTCTCCAGGAATTTGTGAGTATAAATAATGTACAGGGCTTTTAGAAAAGCAAGTGTGGGGCCAGCAGGTGGCGTTGTGGTTAAGGCACTGGATTCCTACATGGTAGACCATGGTTGGAGTCCTGGACCAGACAGCTTGCTTTCTCACTTTCCCTTTCTTTCTCTCTCCATCTTTCTCTGGAGAGCACACATGCTCTATAGCAAATTTTAAAATAATAATAAGAAGAAATAAAATAAAATAATTCTTTTAAAAAAGAAAAGAAAGTGTGCCTCCTTCATAAATTCTTTCTCCTTCTGCAGGCTGAATACAAAAAAATGGAGTATCCGTAACAGGTGACAGTTCCCAAAGATGCAGGAATCCTAGTGCTTAAACACTTTGTGGAGAAGGCCATAGGCTGACCTGCCTTGGATACCATGTGAGTAATACAATTCTATTCTGTTTGAGTCAATATGCATTTTTGGTCAGTAGGTTATATTAGCTTCGTGTAAGCTAATGAATGCAAATCTGTTCCCTGAAACCTTCTCTTAACTAGAAGAAACTGGAGAGATCTAGAGTGACCATCAATATAAGACTTTTAATTAAATTATAATGAGTCTAACTGATATTTCAGTAGATAAAAGAATGTACTAAGTTAATCATGTTAATTGCTGAAAGTTAAAATTCTCAAGTCCAATATTTCATCTCCTTATTAATTATTGATTGACAAATTATTTTCAAAATATTATGTTTAATAAGAAGAACACAAGGATGGGCCGGCATGTGCCATGGTGGTTAAGGGCGCTGGACTCCCACATAGCCAACCATGGTTTGAATACTGGACCTGGAGGCTTGCCTTCTCATTTTCTCTCTCTTTCTCTCTCTCACTCTGTCCCTCTCTGGTAAAATTAAATAAATAAATAAAGTTAAATAAAATAATTATTTTTTAAAAAAGCAAAAAGAAGTATTACCAAAAGGAAATAATTACCAAAACAAGTGAAAGAATTAAAATGAAACGTTATTTTTATTCTTGCCCTCCATCTTTTTGGCCATGTACAAAGCCAACGTTATTTGAAATCACACATTGACCTACTCATTGAGCATCCATCATTCCCCCATAAGCCAAGCCCTTCACTAAATGTTAAAGTAACTTTTCTGGACTCTGCCCCTGGGTGCTTTTCCTTGGCCAATTTTAATGGTACGCCTTCCATTTAATAAAACCAAAGTATGAGAATTTTTTTTTAAACTGCCACACAATCTTCTTCATTCACAAAAAAATAAAAATAAAAAATAAAAAAAGGTATCCTTGTTCAGGAAATAGAGGATAACAACAAAGGCTTAAAGTGCTAAGGGGGAAAAAAAGATCAAGCACAAATAAGAGTGCCAAGTGTTTTGTTTTTTAAATGACAGCAGTTGCTGGTCCATTTCTGCACTAGTTAAGATCTTCAGCCTTGGTGACCAACAGATAGCATAATGGTTACATCACTGGACTCCCACATAATTGACCATGGTTCCTGTCCCAGACCCAGCAACTTAAAACTCACACCAGGTGCATGCGCGTGCATGCCTAAAATCCCACGAGGAGAATGGAGGAGAAGAGACTGTGGCAGCCATATTGCCTGGGCGGAGATTTTTTACTTTTTGTCTCTCTGTCTTTCTCTGTCGGTCTGGCCAGCATACGTGCCCTATAGCAAAAATTTCTCTAAAAAACAGATCTTCAGCCTCAGGTAGGAACTTACTTGAGGTATTGTATACAAACAATTTCCATTTTAGATCACTTTCATTTGTAAATTAAATATGTTAGAAAAATTATTTTAATATCCCCTTTAAGTCTAAGATTATATAATTACATAAGCAAGATATATTTGATTATTTCAGTTTACAGAATTCAAATAATTTTAGCCTGATTTTTAATTTATTTGTAACTACATAGCCTTATTACATATGTATATCAAGAAAAAATATTTTCCTCCATTTTATAAAACAAATTAAACCCAATTCTATTTCAAACTTTAGGTAAATCAAAGCAAAGTCTTTTGGGGAAGTAATTCTAAAAGTCTAAGGTTCATTTGAAAGAGAAAGAACAAATGGTTGTAAGGCAGTAATAGAAAGTAATAGTTGTAAAATTGTAATTATTGTAAACAAGAAGTAGAATGTCAAGAAAAAATCCACACTATCATTGACTTTTAAAAACTTAGTCATAATTATTTCTTTACTCCAATCTTTAGTGAACCAGGTAAGTAAAATTCAAACTCTTTTTGAGCAAAAATAATAGCAATGAATATTGTGAGGGACTGCAAAATAGGTCACAGAAAATGGAACTAAAGTATAAGTTTATTTTTGTGTGAAAAAATTTGAAATACATGAATAATTTTTTATAATATGCATTTTCATGTAATAATATATTGCTATACAGACACACATATAGCAATAAGAATATATATATAAGTTTTATACATAAAATACATATGTATATTTTGTACAACAACATATACACATGTTCCAGAGAGAGAGAGAGAGACAAAGAGCCAGAAAGACAGAAAGAGAAAGAGAGAAATAAGTCTTAGTGAAATATTATTCTCCTAATGCCACCCCTCACATCTTTCTGATAAAAAACCTGAAGTCCTTTTGGTCTAGAGAGTGGAATTTAGGAATATCTTGACCTCTGCAGTCCTGGACAGACATCTTTGCTATAATAAATCTTTGTGGGACCAGCAGTTGCAGTCCTGGACAGACATCTTTGCTATAATAAATCTTTGTGGGACCAGCAGTTGGCTTAATGGCTGTGTCGCTGGACTCCCATGTAGTTGACTACGTTTTGAGTTCTGGACCCAGTGGCTTAAACTCATGCCAGGCCATGTGCGTGCCCAAGATCCCAAGAGGAGGATGGAGGAGAAGGGATTGTGGTGTGGCCATCCCTCCTGGGGAGTGATTTCTTGCTCTCTGTCTCTCTGTCTCTCTCTGTCTTTCAGGGGAGCATTCATGCCCTATAGCAAAAACCTCTCCAAAAAAAAAAAAAAAATCTTTCTCCATTAAAACAGCAGTCATTGTGTTGACTTTGACTTTTGAATGCTGAGCCATGAGACCAAGCTTTCAATAACATGGTGAGGAAGTAAGGGGACTGGGGTTTGATAAGATGAGACTGACTTGATCTTGTTTAAGCCACTGCTTAATGCTGCGATGAATTCCTTAATAGATGAGAGAAGAAATAATCTGGTGAGCAGGTAAAGAGATTGGCTATAGATCAGAACACGTTTGATAACAGGATGGCAGAACATGCAGTTTCAAGCTGGTGATAAATGAGTAGAGGCGATGTAGGAAGTCTGTGTGAAGTTTCTTCAGGCACCCTCAATTGTTAATGAAGAGGGTGAGAAGCAAAAGTATCACTGGAGAATGAGGATGGAGAAGGAAGTGTTAGAGGGGTTGTGGAGAGGCATAGCTATGACATATTCATGTAGGAAAGCAGAGCGTGAGTGGAGTAGAGAAGCATAGGACGTTGGCAGGGAAAGCACTGAACAGTATGCTAGAAGCTTACTGTCATGAATTTACATAAGATCAGTACTTTTTCCCCCCAAACATGTCAACTGCATGGTATAGGAAAAGAGCAGGTGGCAGGTGAATTTTACCATGGTGTAGTTAAAAGTGTCACAGAGCAGTGAAGCTAGAGAGAAATGAAGGAGGGTGCGTGCAAGGCAGTGATCGCAGTGACAGACCGGAGTTAGGCTGAATGCAACTGTGCCAAAGAGGAACTGAACAACGGATCCATGTCAACTAAGGGAGAGCTTCTAATTTGAAGACTGTCTTCTACTCTGTCTTGCGAGCTGAATAATCAAAGTTATGTCAGGACAAACAAATTATAGAGTCATGGTTGAAAAACTGAGAACAAGAAATATTTATTCAGTATATTCCTATACTGGAATCCTTCCCACAAGTAGTATAGAAGCTGATATAGATGTGTTAGAAACACATTAGATAAATTATGCATCCAGAAATAAATTTTGGACTAAAGATAGGTTCACTGTATAAAGCACATTAGTCTGTGTTTGACTATTGTGTGGGAAAATTAAGAACAAGATTTTCTATCAACCAACAAGGTAATTGGAGTTTCTTCAGTTCAGAATTACACAAAGGAGGTTATAATAGAGATTTTCATGAAGGAAATACTGTTCATTCTCTTGTATCCAAAGTCATTTCTTCTTTATCATTTTACACATAAGCTATGTTTGATTGCTTTTATTACTCTCTATACTTTTTATTTAATAAGTAAGTTAAGTACCTTCCATAAATAATATGCTTCCCTATAGATTGTGAGAGATTAAAAATGTATCAGTTTTAGTCCCTACCCCATGGAGCTTACAGTCTAGTTATTGAAATCACATCTCTTCAAACATGTCTAAAATAGACACGTAGAAAGTATAAGCACAGAGAGGTTTAAAAATGATATGCAACCATCTAAAAATAATATGGCAGTTCTGAGGCTGGCAGGTGGCACAGTGGTTAAGTGCACTGGACTCCCATAGGGCCAACTGAGGTTCAAGTTTCAGACCTGAGGCTGGTCTTTTTCATTTTCTCTTTCTCTCTGTCTTTCTCTGGTCAAAATAAAATAAATAAATAAAGTTAAATAAAATAATTCTTAAAAATAAAAAAGAATATGACAGTTTCTTAAGAAACTAAGCATGTACTGGGCATGGTGGTGCCCACCTTATAACAAAAAACTAAATATGCCCTAACTAGGACCCAGCAACTTGCACTCTATGACATTAATCTCAGAGAAATGAAAATTTATGTTCACACAAAAGCTTGCATATAAATGTTCATAGCAGCCTTATTAATAATAGCCCTCAAATGAAAACATAAATGCCCTTCAACAGGCAAATGGTTAAACAAACTGTGGTACATCTATACCATGGAATAAAAAATAAATGAACTATTGACAGACACAATGATTTGATAGGTCTTAAGAGAACTATCCTGAATGGAAAATCCAACCTAGGAAGGGTATATACTGTATGATTCAATTTATATGCCATTCTTGAAACGCCAAAAATTATAAAGAGGGAGAATAGATTAGTGGTTACCAATTAGAGACAGGTGCCAGAGTAGGGAGGGAGCCACCTGGGTATCATGAAAGATCCTTACGATCAAAGTATCTGTACCTTGATTGTTGTGGTCACACAAATCTATGATAAAAATTACATAGAACTCAATATATACAGACACAATCACGTGTCTTCAAAACTAATGAAATCTGAATAAAGTTGACAGATTGTCTCAATGCCAACTTCCTGGTTGTGACCTTGTGCTACAGTTAAATAAGATGTTATCACTGGGAGAAACTGAGGAAAGGGTACACAGGATGTTTCTGTATCTTATAACTGTATATAAATCGATGATTATTTGAAAATGTTTTATAAAGTTTTTTTTTCTTTTCATGGTAGGGGATTTCAGCGAAGGTATATTATAGCCAGTTTAGGGAGTTTAGAATGGCTTCCTGGAGGAAGCAACATTTGAATTTGACTATAGATCTTAATATAATACAAGAAACCAGCAAATTCTGTTGGTCTCTCTCTTCATTACAAAAAAATGTATTTAACCTATTATGATCAAGTACTGTATTGTTTTTAAAAAGACTGTAGTTTCATTACAATAACAATTATAATATCTACCACTTCTATGTTCCAAGAATGACACTAAGTGCTTTTCTAATTTTTCAGTTTTATTCCTATCACAATCATTTGAGTAAATACTATCTCTATGTTATATTATAGATGAATACATTAGACTTAGAGTAATTAAATAACTAGCTTAAATTGCACAGTTAGTGTAAAATCTGGAATTACTTTTAAAAATCAATATGTAAATAATAATAAAGATGCATTTCCTTCATAATGCAAAAAATAAAAGGGTCACTCAACATTTGTGGAAAGACTATTACACATAAAAGATGTCACTGAGTGGTATGAGAAGAAGATATAGAAGAGGAATTGACTGTGTCTTGTCAAAGTAATCAGTATAATTATGACTTCTTAACCTTCTCCAATGATATGGTTAACACAGACATGCCCAAGAATGCTAAAACCTTCTATAGATTATTTTTCAAAAGAAGTTACCATTTTAAAAATATAAGACTTGGCCAGCTTGTGGCAGAGTTGTTAAGATGACCGGATCTCACATGGCCCACAGTTCAATTTAAGTTGTGAACCAGCATAAGAAACATTCCCTGTGTGTTTGCATGTGTGCCCAAAATCCTCTGGGGAGGGAGGAAGAGAAGAGAAGGGATTGTGACATTACTATTCCCCATAAGGATGCTTTCTCATTTTCCCTCTCTCTTTTTCTCAGTGTCCCTCTCCAGCAAGCACACATGTCCTTTGGCAAAATTTGATGGAAAAAGAAAAAGGATAAGAATATAATACCGTATTACCTGTTTTTCTATGCACAGAAAGATTAAACTAATTTTTACTGAGTTTTTAACTTCCATTTCTCAATCTTTTATAGAAGAAAATATTCTAAAGTTTCTCAAAGGAATATGATGCCATTGTAAAAATTAAACTTCTAAAATTTATCTTTTATTTAAATATCTACAAATTTGTTTGCCAAGAGAATTCCTGAAATCATACATCATAGATTCTCTTTTAGTTTAGACTCTGACCTCCAGAAATCTGGAAGATGCTAATAACAATGCCAATTAACAAAAACTTATTTTTAAATCCATCTGCAAAGACGAGCTGTATTCTTTTGGCTTTGCAAGATCCTGATACAGAATTTCAACTATAATTTTTCATTATTACTTGAAGTTTCAGACAGCACCGTAGTGCTCAAACATCCTTTATCCCTGTATCTTCCTACAGTTTAGGGGTGCCACCTAGAGGTCCAGCTGTGGAATATGCTGAAACAAGAAAAATTCATTTTTAATGAAAGATTGAGATGCATTTAGTTTAAAATGCACTTATATTTTTATTTGAAATTCATCATTTTTCTCAATTTTGTTTTTTCCCCAAAGAGTATATTAAATGGGATAAAAAAATACATATGCAAAATGTATCACACTATCATTTCATGATTAATACTATCATTTCATGTCGATTTTCATATTTTGTTTTAACTAAGTGCCTAGATTTTAGCAGCTCATATGCCAAAGTTATTAAAATCAATGAAGGTCAATTTTTTCTGCAAATATTGGTTTTTAAAGTGGTTATTGTATAATACAGAACACGTAATGAGTAAAGGATAATTGACTCAGTAAAATCTCACCATTATTATGTCATAATGTCATAGCACCAGTCCTAAGTCTGCTTGAATGCCAGAGTACTTTAATACTCTCTATCAGCTCAGCAATAATTGACCAAAACTTAAATTATTAAGGTGGCTAATATTAGACTTTTATCTTTTACTTTGTAGCCAGGCAGTTAGCAAGTCAGTATCTTACTGCTGAGTTGTTGGAAAAGTCATGATGCATTTTTGCATGTAAAACATGTCACAATTTTTCTAGCCACCAATTAGATGCATGAAGGAGGCAGGTTAACCCCCCCCCCCCCCGACATCTTCCCATCTCAGCCCAGATGACCTAACAGGACCAGTAGTCACATATGGACTAGAAATACAATAGCAAGGGAAGAGTTTCTGCAATCATCTCTACATGAAGGTGTAAGCCCCAGCTTCAGCTGCTTGGCTGTAGCTACACACTGGACCTTATTCCCTTCAAGTTTTTGCAGTCTGAGGAAACGTTAGAGGCACAAGCACTTAGAGTTAATCCCATTTCAGTCAATATTTTGGTTCGTTCTTCATTCTTTCCATTCAGCCATACATTTATTTCCCTACGTGAGGTCTGCTGGTTGTTCTTTTTTTTTTTTTTTTTCTTTTTTTTTGGAGAGGTTTTTGCTTCCTTTTTTTTTGGAGAGGTTCTTGCTATATGGCACGTGTACTCGCCAGAAAGACAGAGAGAGACAGAGAGACAGAAAACGAGAAATCACCTCCCAGGGGGGATGGCCACGCCGCAATCCCTTCTCCTCCATTCTCCTCTCAGGATCTTGGGGACGTACACACACACACACACACACACACACACACACACACGCCTGGTGTGAGTTTTAAGCCACCGGGTCTGGGACTCAAACCACGGTTGACTACATGGGAGTCCAGCGACATAGCCATTACGTTAACTGCTTGTCCCTGCTGGTTGTTCTTAAAACAAATTTTAAGTTATAGGCTCCAATTTTAAAACAATTTGCAATTAATTAAACACTAACATTTCTCCATCTTCTTGTTCTTTGTAGATTACCATGTTATAATGTCAAGCAAATGGATGGTTTATTTTTTATTATGTATTGATATCCTCAGCAGTGTTAATAAATGTTAAATAAATATTGTTTACTGTAACTGGTTCAAAAAACAAGTATATTACATAGTTTGTGGGATTATTTTGGGTCATAACAAAGTGATCTTCTTCACATTTATCTTGGCAGTCACTTGGCCAGAAATAAGATAAAACTTGGTTTCTCCCTGTTTTTCCTTAACTCAGTTCCCGTTTTTCTCCATCGTGTTTAGCATTCTGCTGTTTCTGTTTGCTTGAATTTACATAATAAATATGATCATTTTCCATATCCTACTAGGGAAAAAAAAAAAACTCCTAATGTCTTTCTGTACATAAAAAGAGCAGTTTTTTCCCTTATGATCTTTTCTTTCACTCCACGTCCCATACTTTAAAATGAAAATTTCACGGATAAGAGAAGCTGGAGAAAGGAAGGGTAGAATTGCTTCAAATTTTATATATACATGAGGAATTTATGTTAACAAGCCACAATTTCTAGAAAACAAATAAATGCAGCTTAGGACAGAGTTCATCTTGCAGAAGCAGGACGTTCACGAGTGAAGCAGAGCTAGGAAGGAAATACACGTATGGAGCGGTTTAGTGAGACGGGCCAGATCCTGTGACTTGCAAGGCTTCTTCTGTAATTCCGTATCTCTACAAATGGCCTATACATCAAAAATGTGTTCCGTTCTACGAGGCTCTTCTCTCTTAGACACCAGTTTTGGAAGCAATCCAGTTCCGGAAGGCCGTCACTCTAGTATAAACACCAGGCTTATTGGGTTTCCCGCATTCATCTCCCCAGCTCACTATTCCAGCAAGATACCAGATATCTCTAGCATTTGGACTAACCAGTGGTCCTCCGGAGTCACCCTAAAGGAAAAGGAAGAGATTAGAGGTTGACAATGTAGTCCGTTACAGAGGAATTTGCTGTTTTTTCTAACTGAAGAGTATAATAAAAGGGGCTATTTTAGAAGTCTTTAGTGTGTTTGAACTCAGAAGTGATTCCTTTCATCCATGTCAATTATCTGCCTAAAAGAGAGACTCAGATATCTGGAAAATTAATGTATCTGTAGGATTCAGTATATTGAGATTGAGGCGCCATCTCTTGGAGGGCAGTATTCTTATCTGTTACATCTGACAAGGTCACTGCCTATACAGGTTATTCGGTATACTCTTTTTTAGTATGACATGACTTACAAAAAGTAGGATGAAGAGTCTATTATTAATAAAGAGCACAGACATTAGGATCAGACCCCTGCATTTCTGTGTCAAGTTTGGCCTTGCCATACTAGCAAAGACCTTTAATTTACTTATCTAATAATAATTAGCTCAAGCGATTATTACAAAAGTTATGTAAAACAGTTAATGTAAAATGCTTAGCCTGGCACAAAGCAGAACTTAGAAAATATATAACCTGAAACCACAAGTCCCAGTCATTTAAAGCTTGCAAACTCCAGAGGTCTGTTTCTTTTTTTATTATTTTTAAGAATTATTTATTTTATTTTATTTTTATTATTATTATATTTTTTTATTTGTTATAGGGCGTATGTGCTCACCAGGCTGCCAGATCCAGGACAGTGGTCGGCTATCTGGGAGTCCAGCGCCCCAACCACCACACCACCTGCTGGCCCCAGAGGTTTGTTTCTCTCTACAGGTCACAAGAACAAGGTATTGGCTAATCACACCTCAGGATGATGTCCAACAAATACCAAACAGAGAAAGAGAGAGTCTATTAGACAATACTAGTTAGCTAAAATGCAACTGGTAACTAGGGAAGTTATATCAGTATAAGATGAAAGTTGTGGAGATCAGCAGATGGCATGATGGTTATGTTGCTGGACTCCTACATGGTTGACAGTGGTTCAAGTTCTGGACCCAGTGGCTTCAGCCTTACACTGGACACAAAATCCTGACAGGAGAATGGAGGAGAAGGAATTGTTGTATGGCCATCCCCCTGGCATGTGATTTCTTCCTTTTTGTCTCTCTTTGGTTCTCCAGCAAGTGCACACACCCTATAGCAAAAATCTCTCTTTATGAAAGTTGTGATTATTTATATGTGCTTTTTCTTAGGCAGGGGAGCTAGGATAATGGGAGTAGAAACTATAATCTTCAAAAGAAAGGGAAAAGGCTCTCTACTCAACTACTGCACAGGCTGAGGTCTTTGGAGCATTATTTTAAGACAATGTTAAGAATGTCTGTGCCTAAGACTCCCTCCCCAAAGATGTGTGCCCCAGCTTCTCATAGCTCTTGAGTCTTTGCCGATTGCCCTTTCCCCTCTGCTTTGGGCTATCCTTGCAGGTTTATTGTCTTAGCTGCAGCAAGCAATAGAATTTTTGTTCTATTGTTTCTGTTCATTTTTAACATTCCCTGAGTCAGCCACCTACCCCTGGGCATGCTACCGGACTTCATTGTCCATGTTATTTTTTCCAAGGTACTAATCATTGTTTTGGTTAATTGTCCAGTTACAAAGTTGCACAACCTTTTAGGGATCTGTCAATCACTCTCTATCCCTATTTTTTCCCATAAATCTTGCTATTTTTGTGAGTCGTTTAGTGAAAAACAGAATAAGAAGTCTATTCAGGAATGCACATAACAGAAACTTCTACAAGTAAGAAGCCCCGGCTTTTCTCATAGAGCAGTGGTTAAGTGCTGTGCTGGATCTGACATGGCTGACCATGGTTCAAATCCTGGCCTCAGTGGCTTGAAAAACATGCCGTGTGTGTGTGTGTGTGTGTGTGTGTGTGTGTGTGTGTGTGTACGCACGCCCCACGTCCTGATAGGGTGGAGAAACAGAGGAAAAAGGACTGCTGTGTGACAGATCCCATAATGGGGAGGGTGCTTTCTGTCTCTCCCATTTCTTTTTTCTTTTTTTTTTTGGAGAGGTTTTCGCTATAGGGCGCGTTCGCTCGCCAGGCAGACAGAGAGAGACATAGAGACAGAAAGCGAGAAATCACCCCCCAGGGGGGATGGTCACGCCACAATCCCTT
>NW_006203745.1:236219-237420 GCF_000334495.1 Tupaia belangeri chinensis | reverse complement strand
AAAACAAGCTGCCAGATCCAGGACAGTGGTCGGCTATCTGGGAGTCCAGCGCCCCAACCACCACACCACCTGCTGGCCCCAGAGGTTTGTTTCTCTCTACAGGTCACAAGAACAAGGTATTGGCTAATCACACCTCAGGATGATGTCCAACAAATACCAAACAGAGAAAGAGAGAGTCTATTAGACAATACTAGTTAGCTAAAATGCAACTGGTAACTAGGGAAGTTATATCAGTATAAGATGAAAGTTGTGGAGATCAGCAGATGGCATGATGGTTATGTTGCTGGACTCCTACATGGTTGACAGTGGTTCAAGTTCTGGACCCAGTGGCTTCAGCCTTACACTGGACACAAAATCCTGACAGGAGAATGGAGGAGAAGGAATTGTTGTATGGCCATCCCCCTGGCATGTGATTTCTTCCTTTTTGTCTCTCTTTGGTTCTCCAGCAAGTGCACACACCCTATAGCAAAAATCTCTCTTTATGAAAGTTGTGATTATTTATATGTGCTTTTTCTTAGGCAGGGGAGCTAGGATAATGGGAGTAGAAACTATAATCTTCAAAAGAAAGGGAAAAGGCTCTCTACTCAACTACTGCACAGGCTGAGGTCTTTGGAGCATTATTTTAAGACAATGTTAAGAATGTCTGTGCCTAAGACTCCCTCCCCAAAGATGTGTGCCCCAGCTTCTCATAGCTCTTGAGTCTTTGCCGATTGCCCTTTCCCCTCTGCTTTGGGCTATCCTTGCAGGTTTATTGTCTTAGCTGCAGCAAGCAATAGAATTTTTGTTCTATTGTTTCTGTTCATTTTTAACATTCCCTGAGTCAGCCACCTACCCCTGGGCATGCTACCGGACTTCATTGTCCATGTTATTTTTTCCAAGGTACTAATCATTGTTTTGGTTAATTGTCCAGTTACAAAGTTGCACAACCTTTTAGGGATCTGTCAATCACTCTCTATCCCTATTTTTTCCCATAAATCTTGCTATTTTTGTGAGTCGTTTAGTGAAAAACAGAATAAGAAGTCTATTCAGGAATGCACATAACAGAAACTTCTACAAGTAAGAAGCCCCGGCTTTTCTCATAGAGCAGTGGTTAAGTGCTGTGCTGGATCTGACATGGCTGACCATGGTTCAAATCCTGGCCTCAGTGGCTTGAAAAACATGCCGTGTGTGTGTGTGTGTGTGTGTGTGTGTGTGTGTGTGT
>NW_006203745.1:225413-235985 GCF_000334495.1 Tupaia belangeri chinensis | reverse complement strand
TCCATGCTCCTCTCGGGATCTTGGGCACACGCGCACACGCGCCCAGTGTGAGTTTTAAGCCACTGGGTCTGGGACGCAAACCGCGGTCAACTACGTGGGAGTCCAGCGACATAACCATTACGCTAACTGCTGGTTCCCTCTCTCATTTCTGTGCACAGTAGTGCACCCACTCTCTGGAAATTAAAAATAAGAGGAAGAAGCAGCAGCAGCAGAAGCCAAACCAGTAGATAATTATAGTATTAATATGTGAAGCAATTAAGGAATAGAGTTAAATGTTAACAGAAAGAATGGAAATAAAAGAGATAAATCCGGGAACCAGCAGTTAGCGTAATGGCTATGTCGCTGGACTCCCACGTAGTCGACCGCGGTTCGTGTCCTGGACCCGGTGGCTTAAAACTCACGCCGGGCACATGTGCGTGCGTGCCCAAGATCCCGAGAGGAGAATGGAGGAGAAGGGATTGCGGCGTGACCATCCCCCCTGGGGGGTGATTTCTCGCTTTCTGTCTCTATGTCTCTCTCTGTCTGGCGAGCGCATGTGCCCTACAGTGAAAATCTCTCCAAAAAAAAAAAAAAAGAGAGATAAATCCAAAAGATGTGGAAAAGAGAGAAAACATTCCAGGACTTAACTGATTACATGAGAAGGAGACGTAGGAGTAAAAGAAGATTCTAGGAATAGTTAATGCCAATAACATAAGTAAGAGACTTAAAAATGTTAAACTAGCTAACATTTCATAATGCCTGCTGAGTTTGAGATGGCACATATACAAATTTCCATCTTATATTATACTAACAATTTAAAATGTATAAATGGAAATGCCTTTGGAGTAGGTGGAAATGTGAGACTAAATATGGGCAAGAGTTTATTCTAGAGACGTGGATTTGGAAGTGATTAAAGTGACAGCTAAATTTTAAAAAAATGGTCTCTTTGATGAGACTATAGAGAGCAGAAGAAAATTTTTTTCTAGCTTCATTTAGCCTTGAAAGATAGAAAGTATAGAGTGAAGGAGAGAAAGATGAACTAAAGGAGGGAACTAGAAAGGAACATCTGAAGAGGGAGGGAGAGAAATCAGCATATTTCAGGATAATGGAGCCCAAGGAAGGATCATGTTAAAGAAAGAGGAAAGCCAGATATAACTGAGATGAGAAAGAGAGAAGACACAAGAGATGTTTGCATTTAAAGTTATTAATGATTTTTGAGATATTAAAATATTTGTTGTCAGGGCCAGCAGGTGGTGTAGTGGTTATGGTGTTGAACTCTCACATGGCTGACCACAGCTCAAATCCCAGACCCCGTGGCTTGAAAATCACACTAGGTGCATGTGGATGCCTGCCCAAAATCCCAGGAGGAGAACAGAGCAAAACGGATTGTGGTGTGGCCATCCTTCTGGGAGATGATTTCTCCCTTTGCCTCTCACTGTCTCTGGTGAGCGCACATGCCCTATGGCAAAAACCTTTAAAAAAGAGAAAGAGGGAGAAGAAAAGAAACATATTTGGTATCAGGCAAATTGGAAAAATTGCAGATGGTAGGTATAAAAGATAAAAAATATCTGTGAAGTTACCTCAGAGATAGGAAGTAGGTACCATCACAGGGCTAAATTTGGTTCTTCCTCTAAAATTCATTTATAATGAATATTTACCTCTGATACCACCTTTAAAATGGCATTTTAGACTAGAGGAGATATTTTCAAAGGAAGCTCTATGACATCTGGGGTTTATCAAAATAGATCGTTTTTTGTTTGTTTGTTTTTTAGAGGGAAGGATAGAGAGAATCGTTGTAGGATAGGTGTGCATGAGGTAAGATTGTCAATGAGCTAATAATTGTTGAAGCTAAATGGTAAGTATGTGGGGGCTCATTATACTGAACTATTTTTGTATATATCTGAAATTTTCTGACAGACTAGGGGGACATCTATACACCTCTTGCTCTGGAATATTAAGAAGAAAGTTACATAAAATAAAGGCTAAGATAGTTAAATAAAAATAATTAATAATCACTCTAAATGTAAAATCAAAAGACATTTTGAATAGTTTCAGTAAAGTTGGAGGCAAGTAAGTAACAAGAGGGTCTAGGAAAATACGTAATCAACAATTCTATGACAGTCAAAAACAAACAAAATACAATTGTTTTTTACTATTCACAGTGGTTATGTTCTAGGAAGTCACCATGAACACTGGATTAGTGATTATTGAATCATTGCTCCAAGGAAATATGCAGAATCAGGTTTCCAGGAACCTCTGGTCACATTTTTCTCAATTGATTAATACATAACCATGTTTTACAAGTGTTTCTGTTTAAAGACACCTTCTTTAATATACAATGTTAATTCAGTAACACCGAAATAGCACCATAACATGCCTGAACAAAGTTTATTTTTTTTCCATAAGACACATCATACCCTTCAGCACTACATTTGGAAGCAATTTTAGACACCTAAATCCAAGCAAAAACCATAAAAATGTTAAGTATGTAGCACTAAATAGACCATGAAAAGAACACCTGTGAACTGTATGAGAGTTGAAACAAGAAGCTACAGCATAACATTTTCCTACCTCAGGAGGGAGCTTGCTCATTGGTTACTCAAATTTTTTGCCACCCTGCAAATGCTCATAGGTGCCCATGAAAGTACCTTGAGTATTGATCTTGGGGTTCAGAAAAAATTTTAGCAAGTAGGTGAATTTGAAAAATATGAAGTCTGCAAATAACAAAGATCGAGTATATTTTCAAATGAATCTTTCGTTTTATTAAGATAGCTTATAGGATCAACTTTGATTTTTTGTGGAATCTTGTAATGGGATAAATCAACGTTGTTTCATGTCTTTCTCCAGAAACGACCAGGGCCCCAGGGCAAAAAAAAAAAAAAAAAAAAAACCTGTGAAGTGAGTGAGCTTTGAGCAGTTGGCTAAAAGTATGGAGGAAGGTCAACTGGGTGAAAGAGTTTAATGTAGCAAACTTAGCATTGCTAAAATGATTAACCCAGAAGTAAAATATGGGGAAGGAATATGATAAAGTCACAGTAGATTAAGGGAAGTGAAGCCAAGGAAGGTTAAAAACAGGTGTAATATACATGTGAAAGAATAGAGGAAAAAAACACATGAAAAGTTATTAAAAACAATTTAAAAAAAAATTAATGACATACCATTTTATGGTTTCAGATTGAAAGCATATAAAGTAACTTGGGATCAGAGTAATGTGAGGCCGGCACTCTAATACTGTGAGTCAGCACTAAGTATAGGAAAATGGAAGTTGGAATCAGCCTGGCCCATTGAAAAGCATACCACTCATATATGTATGTGTGCCCAAAGTCCTGAAGGGAAGGAAAAAATGAGGGGGAGAAAGGTTATGGTATGACCATACTCCATTGAGGGGAGTTCTCTCTCTTTCTCACATACAACCTCTAGTAATTAAAAAACAAAAAACGTTACAAATGGAACTTAGAGCGTACACTATACATAGGGTCTATCAAATCACGAAATAAAATTTACAGGAATATTTAGTGTTATACCCAAGGAATCAGTTATTGTTCCCTCCAAGATTGTTTTATTCGTAATTCCGAGGATGAAGACAGATGTGGAAGTCAAAATATTCATGTCTGCCAAAGGCACAAAGCTGACAGCACTAGCTTATATACTAGAAAGCAAAATCAGGGTTCAAAAAGAAGTCTATGTTCTAGAGCAAGATGTAATAGACTTATTCTTTTTTCCCCAGGCTAAATACAGCTAAGAAGCTAAGACAAACAAACAAAAAATCATGGACATTAGTAATAATAAAAATATTAAAAGATCCTGAAGGTAGAGAGAAGCAGGAAGAAGGAATAATACCTCAGGATTCAAAATAGCAGTGAGCTCTCTGGATTTTCTTTTTGCTTCATATATCCTGGACTTAGAGCTAAAGAAATCTGGAAAACTGGCAGCCTACCAAAAGATACATATAAAAAATAAGCTCTAAGAAAAGCCTGTCTTCTCTAGTCATAGAATCAGAAAGGAAACAACCTAGAAAGACAGAAAACCATGGCCCAGTGGGAGGCTTCCATGTTAACCAGGCTGTAACACTGTTATATTCTACCAGTCTGGTGCCAAAATAGGTTGAGTGGGAGAGACAGACTTTCATCTCTTCCAGATGATAATGAAGCCACCACCCTGTGGTGACCATGTGGGGAACCTGAACTAGCACTGATATCTAGACATAACTTTCCCTCCTACTAGGGAGGACATGTAGTTAGAAGTCAAAACTTTCACCACTGCCAAGCAGTAATAAAATCATTACCTCGTGATGTCAGTGAGGCCACCAGGAGCAGTACCAAGGTGCTCCTAGCTAAAGTGGTATCAAAGAGAACTAGTGGGAAGCCTGAAATTCCAACTCCATGCAGCAATAATGAAGCACTAGTCCTGCTTCTGGATAAATGAGTGGGGAATGAGGTGGCACCTCCTTCCACCTCCCTCCTGCCAGTGTGTTGTGAGTGGAGTCCTACTAAAACAGAAGATTTAAATGAGATCTAGAATTTCATAATATTCCAATGTCCAGGATACATTTGAAAACCATTCATCAAACAAAGCACCAGGAAAATATTAACTTGAATGAGACGAGGCAATGAGATGGCAAAAATGTTGGAATTATCTGAAAAATATTTTAAAGTGGTCATCACAAACATGCCACAATGAGCAATTACCACCATGTTGGAAACAAATGAATGTGTGTGTGTGTGTGTGTGTGTGTGTGTGTGTGTGTACAAAGTCTCAGCAAATAAATAGCAAATATAAAAAATAATCAAATGAAAACCCTAGAATAAAACTGCAATAACCAAAATAAGGAATTTACTAAATGGGCTTACAGGAAAAATGGAGATATCAGAGGAAAGAATCAGTGAACCTGAAAAAATAGAATGACAGAAATGATCTAATCTAAACAGAGAGGAAAATAGGTTTTTAAAAAAAATAAACAGAAGCTCAGAAATCTCTGGACCTATAACAAAAACAGTTAACATTTCTATCATTAGAGTCCCAGAAGGAGAAGAGAAAGAAAATGAGACTAATAAAAGTATGTGAAGAAATTTGGCTAAAGTTTCCAAATTTGATAAAAGACATAAACCTACAGATTCAAAAACAAAATAAACCCAGAGAACCAAATAAACCCCCAAAAATTCATACCAAATGTATCATCAAAAGTTTGACAACTAAAGACAAAAGCACACAGTAAGAGAGAAATGACACTCAAAATTTTTTTTGTTTTTAAATTCTCCAGAGGATACATGTGCTTGCTGGAGAAAGGTAAAGAGAGAGAGAGAGGGAGAAATCATTCTTCTCTTCTGGAGGGCATGGTCATGCCACAATCTCTTCTCCTCCATCTGTCCCTCTTTTCATGATTTTGGGGCTCACATGTGCACACACACACCCAGCATAGTTTTCAAGCTACTGGGTTTAGGACTTGCACCACACGGTCTGCCATGTAGGATCTAACTTCCTTAACCACCAGACCATGGGCTGCCCCAAGAAAAAAACGATGCTAATATCAACAGATTTCTCTTAGAAAACATAAAGGACTTGATTAAATGCTAAAAGAAAAGAGCTTTCAATATCGAATTCTACATCAAAAATTGTTTCAGAAATAGGAAAGTGAACACTTGCAGACAAAGAAAATATAAGAGAATTTGTCATCCCCAGAACTACACAAAAATAATGTGGAAAGGGGGTTAGTTCTGCGGCCTGGTAGTTAAGATGGCCAGATCACATATCACCAGTCTTGGGGTTTGAGTTCCAGACTTGGCGTCTTGAGAAGCACACCAGGCATGTGTGCGTGAGTGTCCAAAAGGAGGGAGACATGGAATAGAAGGGATTATGGTGTGACCATTCACCAGAAGGGAGGGGAGGAGATGCTCTCGCTCCCTGGTGAACACACATATACTCAAGCAAATAAAAAAAAAATTAAGTGGCTAAAGGAAATTTCTGAAACTGGGGAAAAATGATTAATAAAAGAAATCTTAGAAAATCAGGAAAACAAAAAAGCAAAATTATGGGTAAATAGACTTTCCTTCTTCTTTTCACTTTTCTGAGTTGTGTTTGGCAGTTAAAATAAAATATAGCCTGATGTGGTTCTCAAAATATAGAAGAAACATTTAATATTTACATTAATATTTAATATTTTAAAAGTCTTTGTATTTCTAGATAAAACAGACAAAGGTAGAAGTACTTATAGGGAGGCAAATTTTCTATTCCACACTCCCACTGAACTAAAAAAATGTCAATACCAATAGATTGTTATAAGAATACACACACACACACACACACACACACACACACAAAGAAGTCACTAAAATGTTTCTACAAAGAGATAAAATTGCTAATAAATAAAAACAGAATTCTAAAAAGATGTTCCGCTATGACAATATTTATATAACATTCTGGAAAATACAAAAATCACTGAGACGTAGAAAAAATTATTGATAGCCAGATGTTAGTGATACACAAGGAAAGAATATTACTCTTTAGATCTTGGTGGTGAAGAAATAGTTCTCTATCTTAACTGCCATAGTGATTACACACACCTACATGTAAGATGGAATCCCATAGAACTAGGCACATACTTTGTGCCACTGCCAGTCTCCTGGATTTTATATTGCACTATAGTGATATGAGATGTAACCACTGGAAAAACTTGACATATAGTATGATACTCCCCTGTACTATCTTTACAACTTCTTGTAAATCTATAACTATTTCCAAAAACAGAGTGCAAAAAAAATATGCAGGATACTAACAGGCAAAAGCACTTACCTGACATGCATCTCTTCTTCCTTTAAGGAAGCCAGCACATAACATTCTTGGAGTTATGGCACCATTGTAAGATTGAGGTTCATTGCAAGTTTTAGTGTCTATAAGTTCCACCTGTACTTGCCGCAGGTGATTTTGACTGCTCCCTAAAGGGAAAAAAGTCTTTGTATTTAGAAGCATAAAGCTGAAGGAAATATTTCATAATTACTAGGTAAGATAGTCATGTAAAACAGTATATGGGTTTTTTAGATGCAAAAATATTTTGGAAGACAATTTTTTTCTTAACTATTTTCAATTAAAAGCTAAAGTTTTTAAAGATAATTTCCACTGTATTATTAAGCTTTGAGTTAAATTTTGGTGGAAAATAATGGTGACTTTTTGACTCTCACATTTGGACATGTATTACTTATAAACAGGGTAGGTAGAGGAACCTAGGGGAAATAAGTTTTCTATTCCACATTCCACTGTCAAAGTCAATGCCAGCAGACTGTAATAAGACATACGCACAGACACATAACTCAGAGGAACCACTAATATTTCTCTACAAAGAGATAATCAAAAACACTAACATGTAATCTGTTAAGGCAAATTCTCTAATAAAATGTTCATTGGCTATGACGCATATTTACTCTTTCAGACATCTTTCCAGCATCTTTATTATAGTAGTAGTGATGTACTTACAGTAACCTAAGGCAAGAATAAATGTATGTATCCTAATAAATGGCCTAGTTCACTTGTATGGCCCAAATGACTCAGGTCTGAATGACCAAACAATCAACTATTTTGGCATAATGATATTCCATTCTTTTTTTATTTTTAAGGTTTTTGCTGTAGAACATGTGCATTCTGGAGAGACAGACAGTGAGAGGAAAAGTGAGAAATCACCCCCTAGGGATGATGGCCATGCTGCAGTGTCTTCTTCTCCATTCTCCTCCTGAGATTTTAAGTATTCATGCACACATGCCTGGTGTAGGTTTCAAGCCACCAGGTCTGTGATTCAAACTACAATTGGCCACATGAGAGTCCACCTCCTTTAACCACCATACCACCTGTTTGTCCCAGAAATTCCATTCTTTAAATGTTGTAGAATACCAAATTAAATTACTATGATTTGAGTTTTCTTTAGGTGCTCACCATCATTTTGCCGTGCTCCAAATCCTGTCACAAACATATCATCACCTGGGTGGAACTCATAGGATGCATCAGGGAGGCAAACTCTGTGTACGGCATTTGTGTAGGGCACAGGGCTAGTACGGCATTGTGTTAGGGAACAGGGCTAGACAGCTCTGCAACCGCAATGTCATTCTCATGTGATGGGTATTTGTAATTTTCATGGACAATTATCCTCCGGAGGCCTCGTTTCATTTTTGGAGGCTTTACGGTTACTCCAAAAGATGCAGTCCATCTGGCTGGATCCTTATATCTGGGGAGGAAAAAAGAAAAATGGGAAGAAATTCATTTACCATCTTATCAATACAATAATTAAAATGAATAAATTCATTTATCATGTTACTAACATAACCATTTACATTATGTAATTTAGTCCTTAGGTATCAACGTTAAGTTTTGTTTTCTTTTTTAAAGTTAGTTTCTATGTCTGGGAACAAACTCTTTCCAATCTGAACATCAGATTCAGGGAATGCTATGGTTTTGATAGCAGTTTTTCCTCCCAAGTTTTACGTTCTGGAGCTTCATCCTAGATTTAATTGCTCTGGCAGGTAGTGAGGGTCCGGGACACGAACCGCGGTCGACTACGTGGGAGTCCAGCGACATAGCCATTACGCTAACTGCTGGTTCCCAGGGAATGCTATGGTTTTGATAGCAGTTTTTCCTCCCAAGTTTTACGTTCTGGAGCTTCATCCTAGATTTAATTGCTCTGGCAGGTAGTGAGACTGTCAGGGGAAGCCTGCCTTCAACATATTTAGGCTTCTTATCAGAGAGGACTGGTGTTTGCATGTGTGGACAGAGAAAGGACGGCCCCTCGGTGTGGATAGGCACCATCCAATTATCTGAGAGCATGGCAAGAACAAACAGGAAGTGGAAAGTTGGTTTCCTTTTCCTCTGTCTATTTCTCTACACAAACCTCTCTTTGCCTCTGCTTCTGTCAGCTATGTTGTGACACAGTGTCTTAAGCTGGCCTCATACCAGCCCCTTTGAATTTCCCAGCCACCAGAACCTTGAGCTAATGATCGTGTAAAGACTCTCCCCGCAAAGGGTATCTCAGAGATTTTTTGAGACTGCTCTATCTCTGATGGGCTCAGAAGCCTAAGGGGGAAGAATGGTTTCTGTGAAAGGGCCCAGGGTAGGCATACTGCCTACACAGGCTGTAGCAACCTGTATCCCAGCACAGTGCTTGATTGTTCCAGCCATGACTCAATTGGTCCCATGTGTGGCTTAAGCCACCATTCAGGAAAGCATGGATGTTGGCTAATGCAGGCAGCAACCTCTGCACAGGTGTAGTGCTAATTCTGCAGGCATGCAGAAGGCAAGAGCTGTGGGGTATGGCAGCCTCCCACTAGCTTTCAAAGGATACATCCAAAAGCCTGGGAGCTCAAGCAAAGGCCTACCTCAGAGGCAGAGCCACCAAGAGCCTTTACTAGGGCAGGCCAAGTAGTAAGGTGGGGTTAGAGCTAAAAAGCTCACCAGGAGGGCTATTCCTAGTGGAACTACAGGGACACAGTTGCCCTCAGGACTCAGGATTCTAGAACTACGGCAGTGTGCAGTGACCCCCTGAGAAAGCTTCTGGCACTGGACTCCAAGTATGAATAGTCGTGGGGGTTGTGACCAGCAAAGCCCTAAGGTCAGGACCAGCCAGAGCCTCAGAGCCCCATCCCCCACTGGAGAGTATTGGACATGGGGTCAAAGAAGATCATTCTCAAGCTTTAAGATGCAATGCCTGGGAACCAGCAGTTAGCGTAATGGCTATGTCGCTGGACTCCCACATAGTCGACCGCGGTTCACGTCTTGGACCTGGTGGCTTAAAACTCACACCGGGCGCATGTGTGTGAGTGCCCAAGATCCCGAGAGGAGAATGGAGGAGAAGGGATTGCGGCGTGACCATTCCCCCTGGGGGGTGATTTCTCGCTTTCTGTCTCTATGTCTCTCTCTGTCTGGCGAGCGCACGCATCCTATAGCGAAAAAAACCTCTCAAAAAAAAAAAAAAAAAGATGCAATGCCTGTACTTTAGAATTTTGATCTCGCTTGCGGTCTGTTACTCCTTTCTTTTTGGACAATGGGAATTTCTACCCTGTTTGACCCAGTGTTATATTTGGTAGGTTGCTATTTTGCTTTTATGATTTTACATACTCACATCTGAAGGGTTCACCTGAGTCTCGGATGAAAGGACTTGAACTTTTGGGGTTAATTCCAGGACAAGTTAAGACCTGGGTATGGGGGGCGGCAGGTGGCATGGTGGTAAAGGGCACTGGACTCCCACATGGCCAACTGTGGTTCAAGTCTCAGATCTGGTGGCTTGCTTTCCCACTTTCCCTCTCTCTCTTACTCTGTCCCTCTCTGGTCAATTAAGTAAGTGAAATAAATAAATAAACAAAGATACATAAAATAATTCTTTAAAAAAAATACTTAGAGGGACTACTGGAATGGAATTCTTATATTTTATATTTGAGAAAGACATAAACCACAAGGGTAGAATACTGTGACTTGGAAAATGGTTTGTCTCCCTAAAGCTCATATTCTGAAAGCTTTGTCCTGAGTGTAATGGCTATGGCAGGTGGTAAGATCATTAAGAGGGGGACCAGTAGATGACATAATGGTTACGTCACTGGACTCCCACATAGTTGGCCACAG
>NW_006203745.1:214220-225397 GCF_000334495.1 Tupaia belangeri chinensis | reverse complement strand
ACCCAGTGGCTTAAAACTCATGCCAGGTGCATGTGGCTGTGTGCCCAAAATCCCAAGAGGAGAATGGAGGAGAAGGAACTGTGGTGTTGCCATCCCCCTGGGGGAATGATTTCTCACTTTCTGTCTGTCTTTCTTGGTTTCTCTGGTGAGCACATGCACCCTAAAGCAAAAACCTCTCTAAAAATTTTAAAAAGATCATTAAGAGAAAGACTTGCATTTAATTTGGGCAGGCACCTTGCCAGTTTGAGTCAGAGGACTGACAGAGGAAGATCCACCCTCAAGTGAGTGAATACCATCCAATCAGTTGGGAGTGTGGGAGGAACGAACAGAGGATGGGAAAGTCTCTTTCCTATTTCTTTCTCTCTGTGCACAAACCTGACTCCCCCTTCTCCCTGCTTCGGACCACATTGTAACATAGCACCAGAAGCTGGCCTCATGCCAACTGCATGCCTTTGGAGTTTCCAGCCACAAGAACTGTGAGCCTCATAAACTTCTATTCTTTATAAATCACCTAGTCTCAGATATTTCTGTTAGCAACCCAGTAACAGATTTAAATAAGGGGTTATATCAGGTAGAAAAGCCACATGGCATACTTCCTAGTCTGCCATGCCACTTTGTATGCTGGTCACCTACTCCTGATCCTAGGGCCTTTTGACAATTTCAGATATCAGTAAACTCCAAGGGACATATGGAAAATATATCCTGTACAGAGTAGGAACTAAATGTATTCTGTATACCCAATGCCCCCTGCCCACAAATATATACATTACTCTGAAAACTAAAAAGCAATACAATCATTTTTAAAAGTGTTATTATCCTGTATACTGTAGACTTTTTGACATTTTTTTAAAAGACCCTCCATTCTGAGACCAGTAGATGGCATAATCATTATATCTGGACTCTCAAGTAGTCGACTATAGTTTGAGTCTTGGTCTGGGCTGTTTGAAAACCATGCCAGGTACGTGTGCATGTGTGCCCAAAATTTTAAGAGGAGAATGGAGGAGAAGGGATTGCAGTGGGGGGCGTGGGCCCCCCCCCCCCCCCCCGCGGGGGCGCCCCCCCGGGGGGGGGGGGGGGGGTGTGATTTCTTACTTTCAGTTTCTCTGTCTCTCCTTGTCTCTCCAGTGAGCGCACATGCCCTATAGCAAAAAATCTCTTTAAAAAAGAAAAAGAAAAAAAAAACACAAAAGATCCTCCATTCCTTGAAATGTAGTCAATCCTTGAAATGTAGTCAATCTATTCTGTTGCATGATTAGTTACTTCCAGATTTCTTTGTACATAATTATCTTTTTGCACTACATGGAATGTCCTCATCAGGGTCACATCTATAATCTATGTAGCCTCCATCTCTGATACAGATACTCAGAAGAGAGAAATGACTCCTCTATTTGACGTCAAGCTTAAAGTCCAAGAATGACTTTGCTGCTTCCTTTGACAAACTATTATGTATTATCAGAGGATAATTTATGTACATGTACAGACAGTCTCTAACTTAGAATAGTTTGACTTGTAACTGGCAGGTGGCATAGTGGTTAGGGTGTTGGACTCCAACATTGCCAATAGTAGTTTGAGTCCCAGACCTGGCAGTTTGCATTCTCACTCTCCTTCTCTCTTTCTCTCTCTCTCTCTGGTCATATTGAAAAATAATAATGATGATAATTAATAAAATTAAATAAATCTTTTAAAATTTACTTAAAATTTTTCAACTTTCAATAGGTTTATTGGGGGTATTAAATGCATTTCAATTTATATTTTCAACTTATGATGGGTTTATTGGTACATAATACTATTGTAAGTTGGGAAGCATCTGTACTTTGAAACCATTTCTATTTTTAGATTATAAACCCCTTATTAAGATTAATGAGTTTTGGGGGCCAGAAGTTAGTGTAATGGCTATATTGTTGGACTCCCATGTAGTCAACTGCAGTTCAAGTACCGGACCGAGGCTTAAACTCATGCCAGGCACGTATGCGTGCATGCCCAAGATCCCGAGAGGAGAAGGGATTGTGGTGTGGCCATCCTTCCTGGGGGCTGATTTCTCTCTTTCTGTGTCTCTCTGTCTTTCTGGTGAGTACACACTCCCTATAACAAAAACCTAAAAAAAAAATAAAAGAAAGATTGATGAGTTTCCTACTGCCTTTGTGGTGTACGTGTTATCTTTACTTCACACTAAACTCCCTTCTCTCAGACTTCATGAAGTATTTCCTTCTTTGCAATACCCAATACACTTTGCTTACCCACAGTCACTTGTGAAGTTCAGGACTTACGTTCTAAAGCAATGAGCAGCACTCACAAGCCAGGTGCTATTAATTAAAGTTGCTCCACAGCGATGGATTCCATCCCATTGCAGACTGGCCTGCCACGGCCATTCACCTTCTTCTACCTCTGTCCCACCAACGATCCGGAGACTTTCTGTTGCAGATTTACTCCTTCGTGTCCCACAACCTACCCAACAGAGACAATTCACTAATTAGCAGTTATTTTTAAATATCAAATTCTATTACTACATCCCTAAATTCTGGTAGTTTGTTCGACAGTAATATCAAACATTTCCTCTTGTTCTTAACTTTCCTTATCCTGTAATGTTTCATTTACTTACCTCCTACTCATCCTATAAAATTTAAATTAGTTGTTATGCTTTCTCAGATGCCTTCTCTACCAATTTCCATGCCTCCAAAATTGATGAGTTATATCTTTATTGTTACAATAATAATAATAATAATTCTCTCTATATAATATGTATATGTATACATACTATGTGTTTTTGTGTGTATTTCATAGTATTTTTTATAAGAGGGTCTTTCAACCTTGTAGCTATAGACATTTTGGATCAGATAATTTTTTGTTGTGGGAAGCTATCCTATAGCTCACAGGATATTCGGGAAGATTTCTGGCCTGTACATACTATCAGGTCACCTGAAAAGTCATGACACATTTTGCATGGAAAAACATAGAAAAATACATCATGACTTTTCCAATGACCTGAGAGATACCAGTAGCACTTCCCTGAAAAAGGCCGCAGTGGAGCATTATACCTAGAGTGTCAAAACTGGCCTTGGTTAAGAACTGCCATTAAATAATTATATGTTCACTCGTTAGACTCATGTATCTACTCCTGTTAGAGTATGAGGTGCTTTAGGCAGAAATGATATTTTATCCACGCTGTATCCCTTTTGTGTAACACAGTGGAGCCTGAAGTAGGTTCCCAATAAGTATCAGTGGCAAAAAATATATCTATTTAGAGAAGGGGATTATCTTATGGTTTTGTTTATTTGATTTTATAAATTAATTAACATTCTGAGCTAATGAGTAGCACATTTCCTTCCATCTTTTAATTCCTTCCATCTTTTAAGATAAACGTAGCATGTACTAATTCTGTAACAAGTAAATGTCTTCTCTAAATAATAGTGTGGTGCTCTGCTAAAGGGGAAGGAAAGTACTAGGACTAGAGTCAGCACTTTCAAAATATTGGTATATGTATTATCTAGGCCTTCAGTAATTTCATCAAAACATATCCCAACCTCATAATTGTGTACAGTTCTCCTAATGTGGGATTAATAACAGAAAGATTTAATTTAGACTAGAATAGCAGTAAGTTTCTGCTTCTATCTTCAAAACACCAACACATAGATTACTTTTATATAATCTTTAGAAAACTTCCATGAGAGTATATTATAGCTATCTGCAGACACGACATTGATAAGTGAACATTTTTGCCTCTTCTTTAACAGTTGCACAATTCACTCTCACTATACATCTGCCATGGGCACTCATATATCCACTCCAAAGTTCTCCCAACTTCACTATTCTTTAGTAACAAAATGGAGATAAGATAAAGAGATTTTTTAAAAATTTAAGAGGTACAATAAAGAACCATGAATTGTGTAAATATCAGCACAAAGTGAGCCTAAATGATTTACAGTGTTAACTTCATACATTCAGGTAATACAATTCGTACATTCAGGTAATACAATTTTAATAAATATATTAAACTTACAGTTGTTCAGATACTTGTCTGTTTCTGTCTTGTTGATTTCTGAAATAGGCAGAAATGATGAATAGAAAAAGTCAGCACATCATAATTGCACTATGCCTCTGAGTATTTCAAATACTAAAAAGCTGCTTAATTCCATTATGACATAGTATCTTAGGGTGATTAAATAAAGCAATATGATTAGTTCATCAGAAACATAGTTTGATCAACACTTTGGAGAGGAAGGAAGACATGAGTAATGTTTCTTAAACTTTAAAGTGAATAAGAGTCACATAGGGACTGTTTCCCTTCCCAGTAATTCTGATCCAGTAGCTTTGTATTAAAACCAAAGAATGTGAATTTTGTGCCATAAAATAAGATGCAAGAAGCCCTTGACTCTCTTTGGGAAATACTGATCTAAACCATAGTATTGATTTCCCAAATGTAATGATACTTTTACTGATTATTACTTCTGATTATTTTGTTAAATTTATAAGTTATACTCCCATTTGTGAACACATCTGAGTTGTATCTCCATAAATTAGTCCTCATTCACATGTGAAAATAATGTTGTCTCTTTCTTTTTTTTTTAAGAATTATTTATTTTATTTTAGTTATTGTGATTTTTTTAATTTGCTACAGCCACATGTGCTCACCAGAGAGAGAGAGAGAGAGAGAAGGACAGTGAGAAAGCAAGCTGCCAAGTCTGGGACTCAAACCGTGGTCAGCCATGTGGGAGTCCAGTACCTTAACCACCATGCCACCTGCTGGCCCCATAATGTTGTCTCTTTCTAAGTCTCCATTCTGTTGAGGTTCTGGAAAGACAGCTCACCCTCAAACTGTCATTCATTTCCAAACAATCACTCCTTAGTTTGTTGGCTTAGCAACAGTCAGGACCTAACCCTATACAAACACTAAGCCAACAGGCATATAAAAGTCTTAAACTCTCGAGCTTCCTAACTCAGTATATTTCCAATGACCACAACTGTTTTCTTTAAATGTGGCAAGATGGATATTCATTCATTCATTTATAGTTTGCTAGAGGGTGTGTGCACTGGTTGGAAAGAGATAGAAAAAGAGAGAGAGAGTTAGAAAGCACCCCCCCCCAACCTCCATGTGGGATAGTTATACCACAATCTCTTTTCCTCCATTTTTTTCTCATTTCAGGATTTTGGGCATGTATGCATGCATGTCTGGCACTTGAATCACATGGTCAGCCCTATGGGATCCAGCTGCCTTAACCCTCACACTCCCATAGCTCTCAGATGGATATTCTAAATGTCAAATTTTAATATGTTAATTTCTTTTTGTATTTAATGTGATTTATTTACCAGAACTCTGTATTCTGGAAAGTCTTTTTTCTTCATTCTGACTACTTCTGGGGAAAACGGCAAAAATAAAGAAAATTGACCATTTTTTTTTTTTAGTCACTATTAAAAGGACCCCCTTCAATCTCTTTGTTTCAAATAACCTATTCTTTTCTATCTCAGGCTCTCCCTAGAGAAAGCTCTGGATTTGCAATACTGACACTATTGACAAGGCCAGCTTCATGGCTGTGTGACTTGTGCATTGCCCTGGGTCCCACATTCAGAATGGCCTTGGGCTTGATTTAATTTTCTGCTATTGCTTTCTTTAAACTTTCAATAATTTTATCTTGCAACTTGTGTTTTGAAAGTAAAGTCCAGGGCCAGCAGGTGTCACAGAGGTTAAGGCAGCTGCATCTCACTTGCGGTTCAAGTTATGGACCTGTAGCTGTGCGGTTATGGACCTGGTAGCTTGTAAAACATGCTGAGTATGTGGGTGTGCACTCTCAGAACCCCAAGAGGAAAATGGAAGGGAAAGTACTGCTGTCTGGCCACCACCCCCTGCTGAGTTATTTCTCACCTTTCCTCTCTCTATGTTCCTCTCTGTCTCTCTCCAGCAAGTACATGCACTCTATAGCAAACTAAAAAAGAGAAAAGGGGTGGGGGGAGCCTGATAGGATAACTGAGCATGAAGTGAGCAGAGCAGATACACACAGTGTGTGTGTCACTGATTTGTTGCCACTCCATTTCATATATCATTCATCATGCTCTATGATTTTGACTCAAAGCTGTACAAGCGTGTTATGCCTACCACTAAATAAACAAGGGCAGTGTTTTGTGTTTGAACCAGAACTTACTTAGAGTCCAGAAAGAAACAATGGTATTCTAATAAACACAAATGAATAAAAGACCCTATCGCAACATTTCTTGGTGACATATCGCTGCTGATCCTTCCTTGTCTTACTTAGCCAACAGCTTTTGCTGAAAATACTGATGCAGAAAGAGAAAGATAGGGAAACTCAGAGTTTCTTTTCCTTCCAGTTCTTTCTCCCTCCTCAACAAGTTGAAGACAGAGATCATTGCTACCAATATGTCTTTTATATCAAGAAGAGAAATAAAAAATGAGATTAAACTTATTTTGACTCAAAGCTGTACAAGCGTGTTATGCCTACCACTAAATAAACAAGGGCAGTGTTTTGTGTTTGAACCAGAACTTACTTAGAGTCCAGAAAGAAACAATGGTATTCTAATAAACACAAATGAATAAAAGACCCTATCGCAACATTTCTTGCCACTGGCACAAATGAAAACATCATATATAAATTGTAAAATTCAGTCGCATAAATTTATGATTCTGCATACAAGTTAAGTGTGCTTATATTTGCATTTAAGATTGGCATTGCACAATATAAAAACGAACAGTAAACTTCATGCTACTTTTTTTTAAGAGTTTTTTTCTATACAGCACATGTACTCACTGGAGAGACAGAGAGACAGAAAGCAAGAAATCACTCCCTGGGGGGAATGACCACACCACAGTCCCTTCTCCTCCATTTTCCTCTTGGGATTTTGGGCATTCACACACACGTGACAGCATGAGTTTTAAGCCGCCATGTCCAGGACTCGAATCCACGGTCTACTATGTGAGATTCCAGCCATTTAACTGTTATGCCATCTGCTGGTCCCTCATGCTAGTAATTTAAAAATTTAACGTTTTGCACTTAGAATGACATTAGTTAGCAAATAAAAACAACATGAAAAACTAGAGACTGTGGAAGAAAGTCTTGTATTTTAGTTTAGTTTTGTTTTTCTTTTTTAATTGCCGGAGGGCATGTGCGCTTACCAGAGACAGACAGACAGACAGAGAGACAGGTAAAGTACCCCCCAATAAGATCATTATCAGACCACAATCCCTTCTCCTTCATTTCTTCATCCCTATGAGGATTTTAGGCACACACACATACTTGGTGTGTTTTTCAAGCTTCCAGCGTTACCTGAATAAATGGAAAAACAGTTCCCTAGCAGAGAGCCTGGGCTGTTTGCAAAGGTGGGCACTCAGACCTGTCTGTAAGTAATTTGCATTTGCTGTCGCACAGAAGGCCGAACCCAATATTGGAATCTTCCTTTCTCCAGCTTGCGTCTTCTAACTATCGTCAGTATCTTTAAAATTCCCATATTCCCCTGCAGTAGATCTCGGGCAAGGTTGGACCCAGTTCCTTCCACCAGTCTGGGGAATCACTGTCCTTGACCTCCCTGGCCAATCTTTGGCCTTGATGCAAGGGGACAGTCTCTCAGCTCCTATTCCTCTGTGCCCCAGGACACCAGTGTATGTGCATTCACCTGGTGGCAGCCACACTCTTGTCCATTTGCTTCTAATCTCTTACATGCCCATTTCATGTCCCCTGGAACCTGCAGCTTCTCCAGCCTCCTGTGGCCACTGGTTCATAGTCAGACTATCCATGCAGCCTCAGGCCTGACCTGCCCATCTCTTCATTCCCACCCAGAAGCCAGACCCTATTTTAGAACTTTTAATGACACTTTTTTCTGCTTTTGGTGAGAGAATCCAACACTGGGGTACATACATTATGTAAATGGCCCTAAAAACTAAGGCCTCCATCCTAAGCAAGTAGGATAGCTGACTATCAGTTTAGGACTGTACTGAGAGCAACAAGCATTTGTATTAGCACTTCATATTCTTTCTAAAAAATTTTTTTTGTTTATTTATTGGAAAGGTTTTTGCTATAGAGTGCATGCACTCACCAGAAAGACAGAGACAGAGGACAGAAAGTGAGAAATCACCCCCCCAGGGGGATGGCCATGCCGCAATCCCTTCTCCATTCTCCTCACGAGATCTTGCCTGACATGAGTTTAAGCCACCGGGTCCAGGACTTGAACCGCAGTCAACTTTATGGGAGTCCAGCGACATAGCCATTACACCAACTGCTGGTCCCAGCACTTCATATTGTTTCTCTCTACTTACTGCCTATTCTCTAGTTTCTATTGCTGCCATAACTTGTATTCTATCCACTAGCCACATACAGAAAATGAGCTTTCAAAATGTAGCTAGTCTAAATTAAAATGTGCTGTAAATATGAAATGTACACTAGATGTCATACCCATAATACAAAAAAAGAATGTAAATTACCTCATAAATAATTTTACATTGACTAAACTTATTGACGTCATAATAATTTACAAATTTGGGGTTTAATATACAAGTGACTGAAGTCAGTTTCACATGTTTATTTTTTAAATGTGATTACTAGAAAATGTAAGCTCATGCTTGTGGCCCAAGCACGAGTATTAATATTTATACAGATCTGCACTGTATAGGACTCTGCCCTTAACCAGACCTTTATTTCCACAGAGAATCTGCTTCTTACTTTCCAATAATTAGAACTTGTCACCATGTAAGTTGTCCCCCATGACCCAGCAAAAACAAAAACAACAATAACAGCTAAAAATTCACCTCAGAGTTTCCAGTTGCAGTTGTAAAATATACCAAAATTAAGTATGAATAAATTATAAATTTTTCATTGGTTAAAGGATTAAGGAAACAAACATTAACAAAAAATGATATTTAAAAGCAAATATGTGGATGACACAGACTTTCCATATGTCATACTCTCAGAACATCAAATGGAAGAAAAAAGAAGAGAAATATACAAAACTACTGTCTGCTTTTATACTTGAATTCTAAATACTAAAATATAGGGCTCAATATAGGTGAACCTGCCCCAGAGTTAATGACCAATTTGCATGTGGGGCATAAATTTAGGATACTTTTTAAAATTAAGGCTTAAAAATTAAATACTTCATTAGTGCCAACTTAGTTCCAAAGAAATGTCCTACTGGTGGCGAGACCTGAGAATAAAAAGACAACTCTGATCTCTGTAAGAGAAATGAACTTACTTTTAATTTCAACAGATGCAGGATCTACTTTAGGGGGTCCTACAGCATCTTGTAACTTTTGAGGTAGAACACGTTGAATAATTCTATTTATGGTTTCAGGATCCTCAGTAGAGCGAAATCTGCAAATCAGCAGCATATGAGCCAATACTCTGTTTTCTTCTTGACTGTGGGAAAGAAGAAGGAAGGAAAGAAGGAAGAAAAGAAAGAAGGAAAGAGGAGAGAAAGAAAGAAAGAGGAAGGAAACTTAAAAAAACAGAAAGAAAAGGGGTGGGGATGGGGAAAGGAATGGAGGGAAGAAAGAAAAGAAGAAAGGAATAAGATTGATGATTCTATTACAATATGTTTTTTTCTCCATCATTCTCTTGAAATACACACACACACATACACATAAAACAAATCTATAAATGTTCTCTTCTATATGCCTGTTGTTAACTATGTACAGAACCCCCAACTCAAATTCCCTGACACTAAGGTAATTTGCTTATGATATGTCTTACAAACAACGGGTCTAGTTAGTGCATGGCTACTAATATAAAAAGACATTTATCTCGTCATTCAGAATTACCAAATATAATGTGTAGTAAATCTGAAATCAGCTGTGGTTTTGGCTTTCAGTGCTAATTTCCCTGTCTTAAACCCACTGATCTCATCTAAGTAACTCTTCAGTCTGTCCTAGACAATTTGTTATCCTAAGACTATTATTAGGAAGTTGAATCAACTCTCAGAACTTCACATGACTGTATTTTCTAGGTAGAACATTAATCATCCTTAATGCTATTTGTATGAATTACTACCTTGAATTCATCCTCCCAGATACTCAACTTCTTCCTTTCCACAATCAATTCCCCAAAAATCTTTTTTTTTTTGAGAGGTTTTTGCTATAGAGTGCGTGCACTCGCCAGACAGACAGAGAGAGACAGAGAGACAGAGAACAAGAAATCACCCCCCAGGGAGGATGGCCAAGTCGCAACCCCTTCTCCTCCATTCTCCTCTCGGGATCTTGGGCATGCACGCACATGTGCCCGGCGTGAGTGTTAAGCCACCAGGTCCGGAATGCGAACCATGGTCGACTACATGGGAGTCCAGTGACATAGCCATTACGCTAACTGCTGGTCCCAATTCCCCAAAAATCTTAATCCTCACTTTACATTGCATCTTTCTTTACTCTCATGAACTGTAAATGAGAGTATAAATTAGACTTTTTTTTTAGATAGTAATTTTTGCTGGCCTATTATAAATTTCAATATCCATTGTCTCTGACACAGGATATATCACTTTTAGATATTAAACCTTTAGATATACTCTTATGTGTGCAAAGATGTATGTATAAATGTGTTCATTATAAACTTGTTTTTAAAACAGAAAAATAAATAACAACTCAGATTTCCATCAATAGAGCATTGATGGCTAAATCAACACTGACACATACTTACAGTGAAATACAGGATATTTATACATCCAGTTAAAAAAAAAAAGATAGCTCTATATATAGTCATTGGAAAGATGTCCAAAATAAATTGTTAAGATGCATTGAGAAAGACTGATGGACACAGCACTCTAACCCTTATAATGTGATTCGAACTCTGCAAGACTCCCATCAGATATGGCCCTGCACCTTGGGACCTACAAACAAGTGAATTGAATATACCTCTTTTTTTTCCAAAAAAGATGTGTTAGATTTCAAAGAGTAAAATTATTGCACAAGAGGCTTTCCCTTCCTATTTTAAATAATGCAGTGTTATATAAATTTTGTATTACTTTCGTCATGTGAAAATAATAGGGCTTTAGAGAGATTTTGGCTATACAGTATTTCACTATAAGTATGTGTTAGTGTTGATTTAATCATCAATGCTCTATTGATGGAAATCTGGGTTACTTATTTTTCTATTTAAAAAAGTTTACAGTGAGCACATTTATACATATTTCCTTGCACACATAAGAGTATATCTATTATATATATATACACACACACACACACATATATATAT
>NW_006203745.1:169914-204981 GCF_000334495.1 Tupaia belangeri chinensis | reverse complement strand
CATAAAACTTTTCATATCCTCTCACTACCTCAGCAACTCTAGACCATCAATTATTTATTCTTCCTTGTCTTAAACTAGCCCTATACTGACTGGTTGATGAAGACAAAAACAAATGAAATGCTCTGCCTACACCATTATTTGATTTATCGCTGACCTCCTTATCACAAAAAACCATCTTGTAAGGATATATTACACTCTGCTTTGTATTTTCTTCACTACAGTATGCTTTAGTCCTTCGCTTGCACCAAGTCATTTCTCTTGAACACTAACAGCTTCCTAGTTGGCCTATCCAGTGGACTCTTTTCAGTGTTTATATTGTTTGGTCTTTCAGCAGTATTTGTCAATACTGACCACATCCTCTTTGACTTGTCTTTAGCACCAGTGTATCTCTCATGATTTTTCCTTTTTCCTCTTCCCTCCATCTTCTTGAATATTGCTATTCTTCTAGCTTTCTTCATAATCCTTTTTCCTTTATATTACCCTTTTTCTGAGAAGAGTATGCTCATGCCTTCCAATATTTTATGTTCCAATATTGATGATAAGCAATTTAATATATCTTCAGCTTAGCTCCCTTTCCCTCTCACCAGTCAGACTCACTTTTCAGGCTCATTTGGCACCCTACTATCCTAACTCAATATTTCAAAATTGATTTTATCTTTCCAATAAACTTGTACTTCTTACTATTGCAAAGACAGAATAAAGACTCTTTAATACTTATGGCAAGATGACTGAGATGAAAAGGTGAATAAGTAGGAAAGTGATTTGGAAAATTTAATTGATTCAACTGTTATTCATAAAGTATGTGGGGCCCAGGGAAGGGAGGAGTATGTGATGACTTTCAGATTTCTTAGTGTAAAGGAATTCACCTCAGGTCAAGAAATTTTCTGTAGAATTTTCATTTGGAGATGTGGATGAATAGGCATATGGTTACAGAAATCAGGGAAATAGTTCAGACTAGAGATAGAAACTTCTGTTTTAATAGCATATGAAGCCATGTGGATGGAAGAAGTTCCCTTGGGAGAGTCAAAGTTCAAGGACTAAAGAAATAGTTGAAGAAACCAAAATAGGAAACTATCTCAAACATCAGAGTACAGAATATTCAGGAGACAGTGATCAAACTAATGCTTCACAGATAGCAGCTTAGTAAAAACTTGGAAGTAACTCCTAAAGTTTTGTCTTTGGAATAATGTAGGAAATAACTCTAATCCTAGTTTTGAAAAATATGAATAATTGTATGGAGACAATATGTTATTAAAAAATCCTCATATACTGAATCCTTGTAAAAGTTATGACACATTTTGCATAGAAAAAATACATGATGACTTTTCTGACAACCCAATAATATTTTGCTTAAAATGTTAAGTTCTAAACTTGTCTACTCATTGGTGATTGTTTAACAGGGCTGAGATCTTAGACTAAACACTGGAGACAAACTTTAGCAACTACTGGGCTGTTGGGAAGTCATGACACATTTTTTGCATAGAAAAACATAGAAAAACGTCATGATTTTCCTGACAACCCGAAACACTATTTTACATAGGGCTGTACCTGCTATTTAACCAAGCGATGTGTAATAGGTACTTGCATGTGCTTGAGTTCCCCAAAAATCAGTTCTATGGCAAAGGCACCTCTATCTCTAGCAATCATCTATCACATGCTTACTTTTGAATTTAGAGCCTGAATAAGGGGCATTGTAGCCCATGAATGCACAGAACAGGTGCAAAATAAATGCTCGCTGAATGGCATGACATTATAGCATTAACACTTCAAAACCCATTTGATGCCGGCCAGGTTAACAGCTTCAGTTTTATTAAGAGATCAGCATTTTAGATCTACATACCTGAACTTGATCACCTGAGACTTGACGAAATCTTCCCTTAATCGAGATTTATGAAATGCATTTTTCACCTGTTAGAAAAATATTCAAAATATGTCAGCAAGAACAGTTTTCTAAATTCTACAAATTAATTCAAAACTCTATAGAAAATTGAAAAACAAAACTAAAATAATTGGCTAAGATTTTATAATGTGCTAAACCTGAGAAATCTTGAAGGATATTTTTCGATATCCTCCTCAGTGATTTCAACTAAACTCTGCCTTTGGAATGAGAGGAGCTGACAAATCACAGTGAGGCCGTAAGTGGCATCTGTTGTATCATATTCAGAAAGAGACCAAGGAGAATAAACATACTGTTTCTTGAAAAAGAATAAGCGTTTATACCCTGAGATAAGGACTAAGGAAATGTAATAACTTTGCCAAGCAATGACTGAATTGTAGAAATGAGTTAATATCAGGACCAGCAAATGGTGTAATGGCTACGTCACTGGACTCCATGTAGTCGACTGCGGTTCAAGTCTCGGACCCAGGGGCTTAATCTCATGCTGGTCATGTGTGTATGCGTGCCCAAGATCCCGAGAGGAGAATGGAGAAGGGATTGCAGTGTGACCATCCCCTCTGGGGGTGATTTCTCGCTTTCTGTCTCTCTGTCTCTCTCTGTCTGTCTGGTGAGTGCACGCACCCTATAGCAAAAACCTCTCAAATAAGAAAAAAAAAAAAGAAGAAGTTAATGTCATATGATTCCCAGACATATGTAAACTGGTTCCCAATTATCCAGGTATAGTGCATACCCAATACAGCACTCAAAATGGTCTTAGGAAGGCCTCTGTAAACTGGGATACTTACCTAACACATCTATGTGGTTTACTCTAACAAGATGGAAAGGATGTATTTTGTAAAGAGAGTTCTTGCTTTTAAATAAGAATTCTAGCCAGTTAAAATTTTTGAATTAGGATTTCAGGTTTAAAAAAATCTGCAAGTATAACAGTCCTCCAAAATGTTTGCTTAAAACAGTGGAATTAAAGTATATACTTATTTTTGTGCAAAAAATGTTTGAAATTTATGCACAACTTTTTCTTATGTATTTTTCATGAACTTTTTGAACACCTCTCATATTTTCTTCTTTCAGTTTGCGGTTATTTACCAAACACAGTACTATAAGCTGGTGATTACTTTGAAAAACAAAGAGCCTTTTTATTCTTTCTTTTTTAAAAAAAATTATTTTATTTAGCTTTATTTATTATTATTATTATTTTCCCCAGGTTTGATCAGAAAGAGGCAGAGAGAGAGAGAGGGAAAGTGAGAAAGCAAGCCACCAGGTTCAGGACTGGAACTGTAGTTGGCCATGTGGGATTCCAGTACCTTTAACCACCATGCCACCTGCTAGCCCTTTATTCTTTCTTATATTGGGTCAAAAGAGTAATGACTCATTTTTGCATAGAAAAACAGAAAAATACATCATAACCTTTCGGGCGATCCAATATTTCCTTGATTCCTGAGTCTTTGGCCTCATGAACAGTTGCTATAACTATAAGCCAAATCACCATAGTACAAATAAGTTCTCTAAACAGAATGACAGTATTCATTTAGAATTTTTTGCTTAAGGGCTTCTTTTTTTCAAGTGTTATAAAAATTATGATTTACTTTCAGGACCAGCAGATGGTGTAATGGTTATGTCACTGGAATCCCATGTAGTTGACTGTAGTTCAAATCCCGAACTCAGGAACTTAAAACTCACTCTGGGCACATGTGTGTGCAAGCCCAAAATCCCAAAAGGAAAATGGGGGAGAAGAGATTGCAGTGTGGCCATTCCCCCTTGGGGGGTGATTTCTCACTTTCTGCCTCTCTGTCTTTCTAGTAAGCATATGTGCCCTAGAGCAAAAATCTTAGAAAAAAATTATTATTAACTTTGAAGGTATTGAACAGTCTTATCAATATTTCTTTAGATTTGGTTCAGTCTGGGGCCAGCTCCCTAGGGCAGCAGTTAAATGGTATAAATTCCAAGCTTGAAAAACATGCTGCTCTCATGTGCATGGGTGCCCGAAATCCTGATGGCATGGAGAAATAAAAGAAAAAGAACTGTAGCATGACTATATACCATTGGGAGGGGGTGCGTTCTCTCTGTCTCTCTTTCTCTCATAAGCACATGCATCCTCTGGCAATTAAAAAAATATCTATTTAGGGACTGGCAGTTGGTATGGTAGTTAAATGCACACGACCCCCACACAGCTGACTTCAGGCAAAGTCCTGGACCTGGCGGCTTGCTTTCTCACTTTCTCTCTCTTTCTCTCCTCTCTCTCTTTCACTCTGTCCTTCTCTAGTCGAATTAAAAATAAATAAATAAATAAAGTTAAATAAAATAATTCTTTAAAAAAATGTTTAGACTTAAATAAGTCTAGATCTTATCACACTTTGGCAAATGGCACAAAGAACAAGGGAAATAGTTACATTTTCTTTTTCTTAATCCTTATAGTTCACTTCCTTTCCTTTATTTTATGTATGCTTTTAGTCTTAGAGAATAAATTTATATCTTTCTCTGATTTGGTATTCATGAGTACAAATGTAACCAGAATTTGACCTCCTCCTCAGCAAAGTGGCCAAACCCTCAGACTTCCAGTATTCTAGGAAATTTATCAGAGGGGTGGCAAGGAGAGATTCATTTCCATTTTAGTTTTATTTGGTGTATTGACACTGGAAGACACCTTGGTAAATATTAATCTAACACCTTAATTTTGATTTAACTCATTCAGAATGATAACATGATATGCCAGTGACACATCACTACCTTGTAGATGGTCCTAGAATTAGGTGTCCTAACTAATTTGGTGTTTTTTCTATCACAACATGCCACTCACAAATTATCAGGAAAAAGTCCAAAATTCTTCTTTTTATTGTAAAGAGGTTTTTGCTAAAGGGCGCATGCATTTGCCAGAAAGACAGAAAGAGACAGAGGGACAGAAAGCGAGAAATCACCCCCCAGGGGGGATGGCCACGCAGCAATCCCTTCTCCTCCATTCTCCTCTCGGGGTCTTGGGCACGCACACACATGCGCCCAGCGTGAGCTTAAGCCATTGGGTCTGGGCCTCCAACCATGGTTGACTACATGGGAGTGCAGTGACATAACCGTTAAGCTAACTGCTGGTCCCCAAATTATTTTTTAAGTAATCTGATAATGATGAAAAGTCATCACTCAGGTCCTTGATCTTTTGTCTCATATTGATAAATTTTCTAGTTTTTTACATGTTTAGTTTATCCCTCAAGATGAATATTGATGCTTTGAGGATAGAGATGAGTGCCCATGGATTTCTTATAGACTCATTATCAAAAATGGGTCCAAGTTAGATATTTTTAAAAACTAAAATACTATTCAGGTATGTGTATGAATATTTTTGACCATGCTAATCTTTTGTTCTTTAGGAAGTCTGGGATGCAGCAACCATATTTTGGGCCACCCTTATATTGTCAGAATGTATGGATTCTGCTGATCAAGAGTGTAGTGCTAGCTGAGCAAGGATGAATGGGAGAGACATAAGTAAATTATGTAAGGCCACTTTTCAGCCTTGTAAGGCACACTCTTCTAGCTCATGTATTGTCAGTTTTGTTTTATATCTTTAAGTAGGTCATTTCCCCATTTTGCAAAGATATGCAAGAATCAGTTAAATAAACGTTTTAGAAAGTATAATACTTAAAAATATGATACACAGTACAGTAAGTACTCTAGATTTGAAGGAAAAATTGCTTACCATTAATTCAATTCTTCTGCTCATTTCTGTAAAATTTTTAGAAGCCTCTCTTCCAAAGTCTTTATATAGTTTTTCACTTGTGAATGACAATGTAGTATAGTAATTGTAGGTCTTCCTTTGATCTACAAAGAAAGAGGCAAAAATTCATATGATTATTTCCCCACTTGGTGGTTACTAGAAAGACTGAATCAGGCAGGAATGCTTCTACCCCAGATCATCAACTTCACCATGCTGCCCCAGGCCTCAGAGTTATCTCAGAATAAAGACAACAACATGCATCATCATATGATTTAGAGGATAAAAGAAATGCCTGGTATTCCTGGAGTTGTTGTATAAACACTGCGCTGGAGCTGTGGGCTGGTTACTCACGTATTATCCATTCCTGAATAAGCCACAAGAGATAGCAAGTCACGCCATCTGAGCACACAAACAGAAATGGATTCAAAAGCTTCCCAAGGGTGAATGCATTTTTATTTTCCAAAAGTTGATATCCCCCTTCAGTCCACTACTCATCAATTCTGGCCACGAGCTCTAGTGTGTGAGAAAAATTTATTTTGGCTAAAGAGGGAGATGAGAGTAGGAATTAAAATGCTGAAGATTCAGTACATAGAGACCAGCAGTTAGCGTAATGGCTATGTTGCTGGACTCCCACGTAGTCAACCATAGTTCGAGTCCCGGACCCGATGCCTTAAACTCACGCCAGGCGCATGTGCGTGCGTGCCCAAGATCCTGAGAGGAGAATGGAGGAGAAGGGATTGCGGCATGGCCATCCCCCCAGGGGGTGATTTCTCACTTTCTGTCTCTCTGTCTCTCTCTGTCTGTCTGGCGAGTGCACACGCCCTATAGCAAAAACCTCTCAAAAAAAAAAAAAATCAGTACATAGACCTTTAGGGAACTGGTGCTGCCCTTTGGCAGAGCTTCCTAGGGACACTATAGTTTCACCTGGCTTTCTTGTCGCTCCATTTATTCTCTATCCATGGTGACTTCTCTGCTCCTTAGCCACTGTCTCCACTGCCTGAGTCGTTTAGGCAGCCCGTATTTTTTTACCTGCTGAAGAGCTAATGCAGTATAGCTTTTCCTTCACCCTCCTACACATGAAGCAAGCACAGGGCCCAGGGAAGAGTCATTTGCTCAATCAATAAAATTAACGCTGACTACTTTTCTGTAGGAGACACTATTACAGGAAAATGGAGTGTGCTTCAACCACTCAGTCTCTCTTCTTTTTCCTTCTGTTCCATTCTTTTCCTCTTCCCTAACTAACTAAAGGAAAGTACTTTGAGCACCACAGTCCCAGATATCTTTACTTACTGCATTTAATTTGTGATAACTCCATAGGAAGACACTATTATTCATATTTAAAGACTATAGTCTGAGAAATGTAAATGACTTGCTCAACCCCAACATGACACAGCCAGAAAAAGACAAGCCAGGGCCTAACTCCCAAAGCACAGACTCCTTTTTTTTAAGAGAAATTTTTGCTGTAGGTCAGATGCACTTGCCAGAGAGAGAGTGAGAGAGAGAGACAGAAAATGAGAAACCAACCCCAAGAGAGTTGGCCATGCTGTAATCCTTTCTCCTCCATTCTCCTCTCAGGATCTTGGGCACACATGCATATGCACCCAGTGTGTTTTACACCACCAGGTCCAGGACTCAGAGCTGAGACTTAGTATGTGGGACTCCAGCGACATAACCGTTATGCCATCTACTGGTCCCAACACAGACTTATTCTACACACTATTTCTTGGAATGAAAAAGAAAACCAAAGTCACTCATTGAAGCTACAGGTAATATTTTTGGTTATGTAACTAAGCATATGTCAAATAGCAAGGGTCTAGAGAAAAATGTTAACAGACCCTTTACAGTCTTCAACCTTTAAAAACAAATTAAAGAGACCAGTAGGTGGCATAGTGAGCCAGACTCCCACATTATCAACCATGGTTCAAGTCCTGGACCATGTGTGTGCATGCCCAAAATCCAAAGAGCAGAATGGAGGAGAAAGGATTGTGTCATGGCCATCCTCCCTGGGGGGTGATTTCTCTCTTTCTCTCTCTCTCTTTCTCTTTCACACACACACACACACACACACACACTCACACACACACACACACTAATGGCAAAAACCTAAAAATAAAACAAAACAAAAAACATTATATTGAGTCATTTGAAATTACTATTTGTGTAGGTCAAAATGATAAAATATTGGCCCAACCTGGTTGTGTTTCTCCACTATACACACAAACCGAATAGCAGACTGAACTGCAGTGTGGAAAGTCACATGGTCAACTGCAGGTTTGGATACTCAGGGATACTTGGAAAGATACCAGGTGTGGTATGTGTGTGCATGCCCAGGATACTAATGAGCTGGAGGACTGGGGAAAGGAAGGGTCACGATGTGACAAAACCCTGATGAAAGTGCTTCTCTCTCTCTCTTTGTCTTTCATGGGTGTGCACTCTCTATCATGAATAAAACAAATAAACTTTCTAAAAAATGATAAAATATGGACAATTTCATATGGTTCAGCCAAATGACCAACTCATTATCCGTAGTAAGCATTTCACTTTGCTGTATAGACTTAAACAGTCCACTAAGCATTAAACATATACGCAGCAAACCAGCATTATCTGATAGGTGTAGTTGTTAAAAACTGTTGCTGAGCAGACCAGCCTTATAGCTAGCTCCCACATGGCTGACCACATGATTTGAATCCTGGCTTTGGTGACTTAGAAACCATGCCGAGTACATGCATGTGCTTGCCCTAAATTCTGACAAGGTAGAAAAATAGAGGAAAAGGGATTGAAGCATGACCAAATCCCATGGGGGGGTGCTTTCTCCCTCTCCTTCTCTGTCTCTTAGTCTCTCTGTGGTGAGTGCACATGCCCTTTGGCAAAATAAAATAAAATAAAAATAAATGAGGGTCGAAATAATATTTTTCAAAGTAATCATACTCACCTACAGCTGTCTATTTGTGCAACAGATTGCTTTGGTTTGGTTATACGATGTGTCAACTCCTAACTGCCCATGTGGTACATACACTCTGTTCTTAATTTGTATCCCAAAACAGAGAATAGGTCAGGAATATAAGACAGTAACATGCGTCATAATCATCCTGTTTATTCAGGTGTCCCTTATGGGCAGTGGATGTTGTGTGTTCCATATTACTCAACTGGTTATCCAAACAATAGGAACCAGAACAGGTTACTGGGAAAATCATGCCAAGTTTTACATTGTATGCACATAAGTAAGACTTATAAACCCTTAAAAGCTTGGTTTGAGAAGAAGCAAAGAATAAGTAGTAAAGAACATTTTCTCACCAAGTATTTCTAGGGATTCCTTGTAAAGTCAGATAAACTGATGTATTGGACCCTTTCCCTAAAATATCATAGATATGAATCATTTATTTTTATTATTCAGTGTTCAATAAACATTTACTAAGCATTTATTGTGTTCCAGAATCCTTTTGAATTCTGGAAACACAAGAATAAGTAAAACATAGTCCTTGGCATCCATGGGGAGGAATGATGATGCCTACAGTGTAATGAAACTCAATATACTCAGAATTATAGACTTGTAAAATTATTTCAGCAGGTGGTGTAGTGGTTAAGGTGCGTGGTTGACCATAGTTCGAGGCCTGGACCCAGCAGCTTGAAATTCACACTGGGTACATGGCTGTGCATGCCCCAAATCCCAAGAGGAGAAAGAAGGAAAAGAAATTGCAGCATGGCCATCCTCCCTGGCAGGGGGTGGGGAAGGTAGTTTCTCACTTTCTCTCTCTCTCTCTCTCTCTCTCTCTCTCTTTCTCTCTCTCTCTCTCTGTTTGTGTGTGTGTGTGTGTGTGTGTAGTGTCTGGCAACCACACACACCCTATAGCAAAATTCTCTCTTAAAAAAAATATATATATATTTCAGCAATTCATTTTTGTGACAAGAGTTAATAAAATTCCTGAGTACTCTAGAAAATCTGTTATCAAAATGCAGACATTCCACATTCGAACATCTCGATGTAGGGATCAGGAGTGGGACAATGGCAATATAGCAGGACTCACATGGGAAAGTGTTCCAAGTTCATGTTCTAGGAACTCTGAGAGCACACCGGACCCATGAGCACACGCCCATGATCTTGACTAGCTAAGACTGGGAGTGAATTGTGCTGTAAGGTCCCCTGTTGGGATGACTCTCTCGCCTCTTTCTCTCTCTCACTCATGGAAAAAAGTGCATAAAGAAACTTGAAAGAGAGAGAGCGAAGGAAGGAAAGGAGGGGGAAAGGAAGTAAGTTAGTTAGTTTAAGAAAGAGAAAAAGAAAAATATACTTTAAAAAAAAGAAAAAAGAAACAATCTCCATGTATGCAAATTCTGCTGAAAAACAAAAGTCTTGGCTTTAAGTAATTTTTTTTGAAGTTACTGAGAAATGACCCATCTTGTCTTGGAAATTGAGATTGGACTTGTGTAGATAGTGGAGGAAGATAACCAGTTTATGGATCACTCTCTTTACAGGAAAGCAACTTCAGCAGATTCCCAGTTAAATTAGAATCAAGTGATTAGCTTCTATGGTTACAAGGCTAGGAATATCAAAGCATAATCTAGTCTCAGTGGGAGATATTAAACTAACAGGTCGTAGTTGACTCAACTAATTAAAACCCAAGGAAGAAGAGAAAGAAACTTTAGAAGGTTGTTATACCCTGGAAGAACAGTTCTGAAGTACCCTGGAGACCTCTTTAATAACAAAGCAACTAGCAGTTCATCTATAATAGCAGTGAGTACCCGGTAACTGAAGTGTGAACCTCTTTGTAATTAACCTTCTCAGCAGATATTATCCCATTAGTCATTTACCATAAGTCCCAAGATGAGGTTTTAAGTAAGAGAAATAGACATTAACAATATGAAGGGACCTTCAAAAAAGTTAATAGAAAATGTATATTATGAAAAGACTATGCATGGATTTCAAAATGTTCTTGCAACAAAATAAACTCTTACTTTAATTCTTTTTTTATGAAGCTTTTGAAGTCTTGGTATGGAACAGAGCCTGCTTCTCCATGATCCTAGATTAATTAATTGATTTGTTGGGATGTAAGGATTTCAATGAGTTGAGGTTATTTTCAATCAAGGTGATTGCTATGTGACCTCAAAAAACTCAAGACATTGGTTCTTAGCTATCCTTTGGTTTACTTCTGTGTAGGACTTAATTATCACGTATTAATGATTATGAAAACTAGTATGCTATTCCCAGAAGGAAGCATTGCTACATCAAAGAAAGAAGAAAAAAATCCTCCTTGGTTTATAAGAATCACATGAGAGAGTGGGTAAGCAGTTCTTTGTACTAGCTATACAAATGAATGATAGTAATGAATGAACAAGCCTGAGGCAAATGAAAACAGGGAGGTACATAAAGAAAGAGATGAGATAACTCAGGTGATGCCAGGGTAGCGCATACTTACTGTATCTCACATAATGAACAATGAGTCCAATACACACTGCCAGGACTATCAGGGATATAAAGGTGAGGAGGCCAATAACCCAGGGCTCCAAGCAAGCTCTTTTCCTGGCCCTCACCGCAGCTGGCCTGAGGAAGAAAGTCAATAGTTGGATTATATCATAGTGCGCACCACATCCATTTTTTTAGGCCAAATAGATATTTCTGGGAAGAAAGGACATTCAATTAAATGGTAGTAGTTTAGAACATATTCTGGCTCTGGCTGTCTGACTTTAGGAACATATGAATTTGACTTCTCTATGCCTTAGTTTCCATGTCAATAAAATGGAAGTGATAATAATATTGAATAGGACCTACTTCATAGGATTATTGTGAAAGGATTACGTGAAATCCAATACGTAAAGTACCTAGAACAGTCCTTGGCATGTAGAAAGAGCTAAATGCTAGCTATAATTTGCTGAACCAACTACATACAAGCTATATATAAGAATGCTTCAAGCCTGTTTTTAGCACTCTAGAGTCTTAAACAGCTTGTGAAATGTGCTACAGCTTAAGCTGTACCAAGTTCCAGATAGAGTTTCTTATTGTATTCTCCTTCTGGTATTTTTATTTATTTCCCAACCAAACTTTGAGGATACATACAAGAGATAACCAGAAGCATCTTTCTGGAGAACCTGAGTTGTTGAGCTAATATTCATCTCTAAGCTTCAGTGATGCTGCAGAAAGTTCTTCCTGCATGAGATTCTTTCAATCCTCCCATTCGTTCTTCCTCCAAAATCACATTAATAAAAAATATTGAGCAACCTGGTTTTAATTGGTTATAATAGTGAGCAAACTCAAAAGTCAGAGAGAATGAAAGAAATCATAGCTGGTTCGAATGTTTGAATCCGATACTGTTATTTTAATGTCTAAGGTGTCTGCCCTGCTCATACAGTGACATATAGTTTTCTGGAGGGCTACCTATCTGGTGCATAATTACTAGGGAGGAAACGTGTTCTCCTAGAGGAGTTCTGGGCACTGTATCAGGATAGAAAGGATTCTAAGTCTAGTCCTTCCCAACCAGCTCTGCAATTTGGACAGATCATTTAAACTCTGAGCTAAGTTTTTCCATCAATCAATAAAAACATAATACACACTCTTTCTACAGCTGAAGGACCCAGACTAAGTTCAGGAATGTATAACCTTCTTGCAAATTACAAAGCATGTGCCAGTAAATAATTTTTGCTTACAGAAATCAAGGAGACGCTGTTTCCTGGTGATATAAGTGCAGGAAGTGATGATGTTATCATGTTTGTCCCTGCTACACCATTTACTTCCTAGCTCTTCCTGGACACAGACTAAGGGAACATTATCACAGAAGTCAATGGTGTCATCATTGCTACATGACTCTGCCCCTGCTGAAGGCATTGGGATGTAGTGGGAGGCTCCAGGGACTCGCGGTCTCCTCTAGTTTCTGTGATTTTCCCATGGGACTGTAGCCAGGGAAACTTCATCTTCCTTCCTCCAACCTCTTTGATCTCCAGTTCTCCCTTGAGTGGGATTCCAAACACCTGTTCCTAGAATGACAATTACTGCAATATAAAAAGACTTCTCCATGAGGAGGTTATATCTTATGTGCAATTGTGCCTAAGAAGTCCAAAAATTGACTCTAGTTTCTTCACCTCTGAATGCTTGCTATTCGTCTATTACAGAAGAAAGAAGATGTGTATAAGAGACGTAAGCAAAACTCGGGAGACTATGGGGAGGGAAGGGCTACTCAACTAATGTCAGACATGCCAGATGAAGACTATAAATGCATAATTGTAGAAAACATGATGAAATTATCAAAAGTATATGATTGCTACATAGAATTGTGAAATATTAAACAATTTATATTTGTTCTACAATAACTTTTAATCAAGACAGAAAAGTAAACAATTCAGTATTAACTTGATGAGGTAGATACATGTGTACTAAGATGAAAAATGTTAATGGTAAATTTAATGAAAATATACTGCAGAATAATATTATTCTGTATCATTGTTTTAATAAATAATAAAATTATTCAGTTGTCAGGAAAGTTATGACGTATTTTTTTCTATGCAAATATGCATCATGACTTTTTTGACAACCCAATATATATGTCTAGGTATAACAAAATATATAGAAGGAGACACACCAAATTTTTAAAAAAATTTTTAAATAATCATTTTATTTATTTAACTTTATTTATTTACTTATTTTTTAATTTTACCAGAGAGAGACAGAGAGAGAAAGAGAGAGAAAGTGAGAAAGCAAGTCACCAGGTCTGGGACTCGAGCCACGGTCAGCCATGTGGGAGTCCAGCGACCTTAACTACCATGCCACCTGCTAGTCCCAACACACCAAATTATTATTATTATTATTATTATTATTGGAGAGATTTTCGCTATAGGGCACGTGCACTTGCCAGACAGAGAGAGACATAGAGACAGAAAGTGAGAAATCACCCCCTCAGGGGGGATGGTCACGCCACAATCCCTTCTCCTTCATTCTCCTCTTGGGATCTTGGGCACGTACGCACACGCGCCCAGCGTGATTTTTAAGCCACTGGGTCCGGAATGCGAACTGCGGTTGACTACGAGGGATTCCAGTGGCATAGCAATAACGCTAACTGCTGGTTCCCCAACACACCAAATTATTAACAGAGGAAGTAGAATAAGATAAGAGAGAGAAATTTTCTTTTTAGTTTATGTGTTTTTTTTGTTTTATGGTGAAATTTCTAAACAAAAACACATAGTGGCTTTTGTATTAAATTAGAGTGAGAAAGAAAGAGATATTTTTAAAGAAGAAAAATTAACTGAGGAAGACTATGCATTCATATTTTCATGGAGTTCACATCACTACTGTGTCTAAGATACCACTGTGCCCACTTCTTCTGACCCCTCCTCTTCACCTCCCATAACTCTTTTAGTGCTATATTTGGTGACTTAGAAGACAAGACAGCACAGGATAAAGAGAAAAGAGAACCTAGTTCAAAACATTTTGAATAAACAATGAAGAGAGTATCTTTCCTAGTCCTGTCACCAACTTACTTATTATATGATCTGTACCAGCAGATTCTATTCTCTGTGTTATTTTCTCCATATGAAAAACAGGCATGATAATTTCAGACTCTTCCTGAACTAAAGAGGTATGTAGAGATAAAAATGATAAATCATTTTAGTTCTTTGAACTCCCAAATGGAAAAAATCATTGTATAAATAGCAAAGGAGATTACTATTATTGTAATTATTTTGATTGTTAATTATAGTGGTAATGACTATATTACTGCAGTGTTTATCATTCAAATCAGTATCTCCTCCTTCCCCATCCTGTATGCCATTGCTTTTCAAACTAATTCACCCTGTATGTTTTCCCACCTCCCATTTTAATGAGGCATAATTGACCCTGTACTTAATTAATTTTCTCAGCAAGTGATTCAAAACTGAATTGCTCCAAATTAAATGTAGTTGAAAATATCCTCAAAAATTAGCAAAGTGAAGAACTAAATCTATTTTATATGTCAAGACATTAGTGTAGTTAACCCTTCCCTAAACATAAACATTTGTCTAATCATTATTACCACTTATTGAAACTTAGCTGGCGTTCAGCAGATGGCATAATTGGTTACATTGCTGGACTCCCACATAATCGACTGAGGTTTGAGTCCCACATCTGGTGGCTTAAAACTCATGCTAGGTGTGTGTGCATGCAAGCCCAAAGTCCCAAGAGGAGAAGGGAGGAAAAGGGATTGCAACTTGGGCATCCCCTTGGGAAGGGGCGGGGTGGGGGTGATTTCTTGCTTTCTGTCTCTCCAGTAAGCGCATGCGCCCTATAGAAAAAATCTCTTTTATACAAAACAAAACCTTATGTGAACCTCTTCACTTAAAGATCACTTTCAGACAGATTGGTTGAATTCTAATACTTTAGTACAATAGTATCAAATTGCTTTATTTTTATCCTTTTTTCAATCTGGGAACATATGCAATTCATGACAAGTCAGCTGAATACAGCATTGAAGTATGGGTTCATTTTTATTGGCCGCAAATTGCCAGAAGACATGTCCAGAGTTGCATTATAATTTTCAGTTCTTAAGGTGTCATCTTTATAATTGTGCTAAAAAAGAAAAAGATAGGGGCTAGCAGATGGTGTGGTGGTTAATGTGCTGGAATCCCACATGGCCGACCACAATTTGAAGCCCGGACCTGGCGGCTTGGTTTCTCATTTTCTCTCTTTTCTTCATAATGGTAAGCAATACTAATAGTCTCAGATGCAATTTATCAGCTCAGTCCCACTGAACTCTTTTGAATGAACGTATTTACAGTATCTATAACATTTGTGGTTGCAAAGCATTATTATCAGCTACTTAAGCCAAAGTTCAGCAAACTGTCTTGTAAAGGTCCAGATAATAACTGTTTTAGACTTTCTGGGCTACAGATTCTCTGTTGTAGCTAGTCAACTCTGCCCTATACAGTCATCCAATGACTATCTGTACACAAAAGAGCATGGCTGTGTGTCAATGAAACTATTTCCATGCATGAAATTTGAATTTTATACAATTTTCACCTGTCATGAAATAATTTTCTCCTTTTTATGTGTTTTCAACCATTTAAAAATACTGTACAAAAAAATCATTCTTAGCTCAGGCATTATATAAAAACTGGTGATTCAGATTTGGTCCTTGGGTTGACTTGAGTAATAACCAGCAACTCAATGCTGTGTTGGAAAGCTGTAATGATCTTTCCACCTTTTTTCTTTATTTTTTCCATAAGCGCAAGAGAGACAGACCTTCCCAACAGAGTCTCCACACTGCTCTGCACTCATAGTCTCAGCAGGACTGGGTCATGGGAATATGAACAAATTGAGAGAGATCCCAGGACACAAACCTGACACTTTTCCTATGTGGGTCCAGTTTTGTTATCACTGTCACCATCTGACCCAAGTCTTCATTTTCCAGACTCATCAGCATGGCAAATCTAATGTACTTTGCCTCTAATCCTATTACCACCAACTGGTTTGGCTATACTCACTACAACTTGTCCTGTAACTTGATAACTTGTCCCAGTCTCCAAATCATTGTCTATAACAGTAACTGTCTTTCTAGAAATGATAGTAGACAGTGGCTTAGACTACTTAAGACCTAAGTCTGCGTCCCTTAGCCTGATATCCTCCTTTTCTCCGTGAAGTCTTGCCTTGGTTCCTGCTGTCTTCTATGTGGAATAACAGCATCTGTTATTTGCTTGCAGTATGAAATCCTGTTCTTTTAAAAGCCAGTTCAAAAATCCCCTCTATTTTAGTAAATCTGTTCATCCCTAAGCATCACATTGAAGTGATTTTGAGCTCCTTGAGGACAGGATCTGAGTTTTATTTCTCTCTAGATTCTCTGACCACTTGCTCAAAAAATGTTCACAGAAGGAATTGATGAGGTTGATTAAATCGAACTGAACTGATAATTTGTCAATATCACAATATAGATCTTGGTCTCTCTCAACGCACTTGGGGTCTACCACAGTCTTAGAAAAGAATTTGGAATGTCACACACAAAGAAAGTCAGGCCAGACATTGTGAAGAATAATTATTTAAGCCTGATTCTAATAAAACATTTTATGTAGTAATCAAGCTTTGTGGTTAATAATTCTCTACTTAACTTGTATTTTAAATATATGATATCCTACTATAAATTCTTTATCTATACTGTGAAAGTGATATTATAGTACAGAAAGTGACAAATCCAAATAAGGAGACTAATATGAAGAGACACATTATTTCAGGGTCATTGAATGTCTTTATGTTACGATACCAAATAAAAGCATAAAGAAATATCACAATGAAGAAGCAGCATAGTTATAACACTTTATAACATTGCAGATTTCCTAAGTCAGTGCTTAAAATTTAAAATGTCAATTAATAAATATTTATCCAGTATGTACTATGAATTTGACCTTAGCTTAACCTACTTAATCCATACAAACACTTCAGATGCATGCCACTTTGTGGACCACGCATACCAGTAGACTTTGGTGAGATCATCAATCTTTCTCATATACTCTAGAACAAGACTATAAAAATATCCAAAATATAAATAAATTGAAATTTTGTACATGTGTCTATAAACCATATGCTTTTATCACTGTTTTTTTAAAAATAAATACAAGCAAAATGCTCCTTATTGAGTCACAAATAACATTTCCATCCTGTCCACTGATCTACAAAACACATCTATAAAATGTTTAATAACATCCAGTCAGGCCCTTGGACTAAATTATAATATGTACATTCTCTATAATGGTAATTATGAATAGTTTTTATAGAGAAATTACAGTTAGAACAATGTGGTGGTCTAATTACCAGACAGCTATTTCCATTTTCACTTTACATTACGACAAATGATGGGAAACTCGCAGTTTTTATAATAAATATTTTTATATCCTACCTGTACCAGATTAATTTAAGGTGGCTCATAAGATACACACTCCTATACACGCATATACATACATTTAGTATATTAATATTATAATCAAAATTCAGAATTCAGCCTGCATATAATTTTTTTAGTGTATCTTTTTTTTCTTGACTATAATGTCAGGTAATTTGAAATAATTTTCAGTCAGATTAAGGGACTACAAGTCATTTGAAGTAATCCAAGCATCATAACTATGAGAAAAAATCATACTTTACAACTTGCATCCTAAGATAGTTTAAAATTTTTAGGCCCTGATCTAATTGGAATGTGCTTGTTAGAACAGATGTAAAGACCCAGTGCAACCCTCCAGATTGCTGTCTTCCCATAAGAATTATAAATCATACGCAGAGAATCCCTAAAATAATTCCTATGCATAATAAAGTTCTATCTGAATTAATTTAGTAACAAAGGGCATTTGGAAAATGTGTGGACCCTGTTAATGTTTATTTGATTCTTCCAAAAAGAAAAGTGAATTTTCTTTTTTTTTTTGGAGAGGTTTTTTTTTTTTTTTTTTGCTTTAGGGCACGTGCGCTCGCCAGACAGAGAGAGACATAGAGACAGAAAGCGAGAAATCACCCCCCAGTGGGGATGGTCACGCCGCAATCCCTTCTCCTCCATTCTCCTCTTGGGATCTTGGGCACGCACACATACGTGCCCAGCGTGAGTTTTAAGCCACCGGGTCCGGGACGCGAACCGCGGTCGACTACGTGGGAGTCCAGTGACATAGCCATTACGCTAACTGCTGATTCCCAAGAAAAGTGAATTTTCTTGACAAGTGAATTTCCTGACCCAGTTACTGACCTGTAATGTATATAAGGACTAAGTCTTAATTTTTTAGATGAAACACAAGATTTTGAAAATGGTCATTATTTATTCAACTTAGTTATAGAATATATTGGCATTTTAATAATAGCATATAGTGAAAGAAGTTTATATTAGAATAAGGTAAACATTTCTGTACAAATTAATACCATAAAAATTATAATGAAAGTATTATTTCATCCAAAAGAACCAAATATTTTTAGTTACATGTTCATCAACTTAATTCATATCTACGTGTTGATGGCTACCAAATCTTTAACTGTCACTCAGATCATTTGTCTAAACTTCAGACATGTATATCCACTTGCCTACTATTTATCATAATGGGATATACCCCTTATAATTCAACTTAATATGTCAATGGCAGAGACTCCTAGGTTCCTATCCCAAATATTTGTTCTTATTCCTTAATGATAAGATCATTAATATTTATCTAGGCAGATGGCCACCTGGAAGATAGTGTCTCTTGTCCATAGTAGTGAAATAGGATTGTGTCTTTTGTCCATAGTAGTAATTGTGTGAATAAGTTCTGCCAAATAGAGTCACTATTTCAGGGACTGGAGTCCTGGTGTGCATTTCATGGCTAGAATACATGAGCTAGTTGGAACTCGGGCTTCTATACTGGACCACAGTTTGGAAAGCACAAGTTCATGCTGGAAGGACAATATGCTTAGAAGGAGCCTAAATTCCTGATTATTTTGTGAAGCTCTTACTTACCTACCTCCAGCCTCATTTTATTAAACAGAGTGAAGTCCCATTTCATGTGGTTCATACTCATAGTTAAATCTGATACTATTATAATGAGCAAAACATATTTATTGCAATCAAGGTAAATTGACATTTTTAGATAATTATCCTTGGGGGAAAAAGAACATCAGGACACTACCACTTTTCTTATAGAATCTCTATCTGGGAAAGATGGTAAAATATTTTTGCTAAACATTCTCTAACAGCATAATTTAGAGATACGAATAATAAATCTGATACTAATAAATCAGGAGACCAAGGTTCCGATTGAGGATCTCCTTATAACAAAACAAGCTCTGTGACTCTAAGAAAATAATTTTGTTTCATTTTGTTTTTTCTTTAGTAGATAAGTGGCCCACCACTTACACCACCACCGTGGGCCTAGAACTCTATTTTATAAAGGCCAAATCTAGCTTTGTTGTTGAATCGAGTAATAAGTACCCAAATCCTTAATAGTGATCTGAATGCATTGTATAAATTGAAAGACTATTTTGAAATATTTTGTACGTATTCATTTATTATCTCTGGTATTTTCTTGATTAGGAAAGTCTAGACACTAGAATTAAGCTAATTAGTTAAAGGCCAAAAACAGCTCTCTTTAACTAGGAATCACTTGTGGTTCCTGGAATCATGATGTAGAGGCAACAGGGAAAACTAGACAGTATGGGGATGGCGTTAGAGAGCATGTGTGTTTAACTCAAATTTCAGCTCCACTGATTACTTGTTCAGACATTTAGAAGTCTCAGTCTTCCTAATCTCTAATTTCTGTATCTGTGAATTAATGTAAAGTTAAATTATTATGCCTCATTAGGATTGTTGGTAAGTATTAAATGAGAAAACATGTTTAAGTTTTGTGTAGATCATATATATATATATATTTACATACGGATTGTTGGTAAGTATTAAATGAGAAAACATGTTTAAGTTGTATGTAGATCATATATATATATTTACATAAAAATACACATATAATAATATATGAAGAGCATCTTCAAAAAGTTCATGGAAAATGTGTGATTAAAAACATTATAGGGACCAGCAGTTAGTATAATGGCTATGTTGCTGGACTCCTATGTAGTCGACCACAGTTTGAGTCCTGGACAAGGTGGCTTAAACTCACACCGTGCACATGTGTGTACATGCCTAAGATCTCAAGAGGAAAATGGAAGAGAAGGGATTGTGGTGTAGCCATCCCCTTGGGTGTTGATTTCTCACTGTCTCTTTATCTTTTTCTGTCTTTCTGGTGAGCACACGTGCCCTATATCATAAACCTCTCAAAAAAAATTATGTATGGATTTCAAAACATTTTCATATCAAAATAAACTCATACTAGAATCTCACTTTTACATGAAGTTTTTGAAGTCCTTCATATATCAATATTTATATTTATGTATATGTGCATATATAGTATTTATATATATAAATATTTTTATTCCCCATTCCTTTATCCCTTTTATTACATGTTCTTTCTCTTAATTTTGTAAATGTAACTTTATGAGCTTTTAATGTGCAATAACTGATATCCAGATGACCACATATTTTTATACAATTTTCAAATGATTAAAGTAATGATAATACTATTTCTTGGGTCATATCACTTGTCTAAATTAAACTCTTCTTCTTGACTATATTGGAATCTAGGTGAACTGGAAGGACAGATTCCATCTCTATTATTGACTAACTCATTCATTGCAGTAGTGGTATGGTTTGGATAATGGTTTTTTTTTCTCTAATAGTTCATGTTCCAGAAGCTTTGTTTCTGGTATAATGGCTTTGGGAAGTGAAAAGACTTTTTAGAAGCAGGACCTGTTGGGAGGATACCTATAGGGAGGCACAAGCAGTGGAAGTGAAAAAGTCTGTTTCCTTTTATTCTTTCTCTCCTCTCTTTTTGGCATGTGCCTACTTTCCTTTCTGCTTCTGTCAGCATATTTTGAGGCTGTCCTGATACTGCTCCCATGCTTTTGGCCTTTTTAGCCCCCAGAATTGTGAGCCAACTAAACCTTCATTCTTTTTTTTTTCTTTTCTCGGAGAGGTTTTTGCTATAGGGTGCATGCACTCACCAGACAGACAGAGAGAGACAGAGAGACAGAAAGCGAGAAATCACCCCCCAGGGGGGATGGCCACACCGCAATCCCCTCTCCTCCATTCTCCTCTTGGGATCTTGGGCACGCACGCACATGTGCCCGGCGTGAGTTCAAGCCACTGGGTCCGGGACTCAAACCACGGTCAACTACATGGGAGTCCAGCGACATAGCCATTACACTAACTGCTGCTCCCAACCTTCATTCTTTATAAATCACCCAGTCTTAGGTATTTCTGTTAAGACCACGATAACAGACTATGAGAAGTGGCCATGTGCAAAATATCTAATCTTTGGATATTTTATTCCATTACATTTTTTGTATACATTATTTTATTTATTGTTGTAATTAGATCTTCACAATCAAGGTCGTCTTTTCTGTGTGTTTTCTTAACCTGATATTAAATTGTAGGTAAAAGCAAAAATTGGCTGCCTAGGGAACAATAAGTGTATATTCAGCATATTAGGAGTAAAAAAAAATTTGTCTTAAAATGCAAGATTTTGTTTGCTCCATAGCCTTTTGCCGTACAATTACATCATTAAAAAAATTTAATTTCAAAAGTGAAAATAACTTGTGCTGGTTGAGTTTTAAGGCTAGGAATGTTTCAGTGCAACATTGGCGTCTTAAAAAAATAACTTGTGCTGGTTGAGTTTTAAGGCTTGGAATGTTTCAGTGCAACATTGGCTTCTTATTGAAAAGCAAAGTGACTGATGATATGTCTCCCTTGCAAAGAGGAATTTGGAATTACAATTAATATGAAAATCATGTATCAGAATTCTGCAGGAGATTCTTCAGCATACTTTATCCAACAACTATTCACTGTCCTGAATATAGGTTTATAATTTGGAAAGTTCTGATATTTCCCCCCTTGGCACTCTTACCTTCCCACATCATAGAAAAACAGATTTGCCCATATATACATAAGATGATAATACAAACTAAAACATAAGCCATAGTAAATTAGCTTTCTAAATTTCAGTTCTAAATCTCTTTGTTGATACCAGTAGATACGTATGCAGGCAGTAATACTACTCAGAGACGTTGACAGCAAAAAATATATTCAATGTCTTTGGAGGCTGTTGAGGGCAAACAAAAGCACTGATCAGTATTCCTGGAACCATTAAGGATGTTAAGCTGCCAACGAATATATAGATGATTAATCCTTGACGTTCCAGCCACCTGCATATCAGGGAGTCTTAACTGGACCAGGAACAATGCCTGGGTACACATCCATCACTGGGATTTGATGCTAAGGCTCGGTACGTGGGCTAGAGCCTGGGGAAGGAAGTTTTCTCTTGGCAGAGAGCAGCCACACCAGGCATTGCATTATTCCATTATTTTAGATGGGCAGTAATTCTTCCTGTCTACTGGCATTGAAGTCTATTTCAAAGATCATCCATTGAATAATAATATTGTTCCTTAAAATATAAATTTTATAATTTTTAACACAATAAGAGTAAAATCAGTTTAGTAGGCAAACTCCTCGGTTGTCAAAGACATCATTACGAGGATGATATGACACTGTGATTAAGGAGATAGGCTTTGGAGTCAGGTGTATCTGGGTCAGCTCTCTGTTCCACCATTTTTTATCCCTGGGCAAATAATATAACCTGAGTCTTGGTTTTCTCATCTGTAAAATGGGCATAATAATATAACTACAGGTTGTTATAAAGACTAAACACACATGTTCTAAGATGGTAGTTGGCACACAGAATGTGTGACACAATTAATGGTGTGTCTTATGTTGACTCACAGTTCAACTTTAAACAAAGTGCTGAATTCTTCTGTGTCTGCATTTGCAGCTTCAAAAAGCAGATATCATCTGGCATCTCCAGATTAAAGGGTGCAAGACAGAATTTAATGATGTCTCTGTGGCACTTTGGTTTTCCCTAAGATTAATTCTGTCATCTTAGATTTACTATTCCAACCAGAAATCTCAGAAATTGCCCAACCACACAGGCCATGTATGTATCTGGGAGAAAGAGGTTTGGCTTGCAGGTTCTGGCATGACTTTGTGTCTACAGCCGATTTTTCTTTCTCAACCTCTTAAAACCTTCCCACTTTCTAATCCAGTTATTTCAAACCTATTAAATTATGCCTGAGTCCATGAAAGCATTCTTCACACTTCTCATCCATTGTCTTCCATGAGGGCGAGTCCAGAGAAACATGCTTAAAGAACTTCTTAGTGAAGTTCCTCTAAACTCTGACCTGGCAGAACCATGAAACAAGTTAGAAAACCCATTTCGCCACCTTCCACCTCAGAAGACCTGCTCTACAACTGCTCAACTCAGCCCATTGTTAGTACGACAGCCATTAGGCATGCTTATAAATCGTAGTGTTGACACCGAAGCACAGGATGCTGCTATTTTTCTCAAATGTTTCTATTTATTTCCTTTTTATGTTGAAGCAATGAGGTATTTTGGGGGAGAAAGCAGGTAACAATGACAGAATAACAAAGGCCCGTTCGGCAGTTACAGTTACAGGCCAACAAATTAATTCTCTGAAATGCTACAGTAAGATGAACTTGATTTTCACAACATAGCAAATGTGGTAATCCTTTCTAGAAAACTGATGATGTAATTGAGAGCTATATTCTTGGTCACTGATCACCTTTGAAATAAGATAGAAAAGTTAGGTCACTGCATTTCTTGCTTAAATGCAAAGACAATTTTAAGAAAATTAAATAAGACCAGCTAGTACATTCCTTAAAAGTATACCTCTATTCTTCCTCTCTCAGCAATATATGTATGATTTCTTTTTAACCTTTATATTATCTGTTTTTGTGCCTATATAGTCATATTTTCTCCATGTGTGTTGATGTATATGTTTGTGTTTTCCATTTCTCCAATAGAGTATAAACTTTTTAAAGACCCTGCTATATAGCTCCCCACACATGGTAGATAATGTGTTATAAGGTAAAGAGAATAGACTTTAAAGCCTGAAAGAACAGGATCAAATTCTAGGTCCAACTTTTTTTAACATGTGGTGGATTTATATTTTTTGTGAGTTTGTCATATTTGTTATTAATTTTTTAAATTATTATGCATGCATTAAATTGTTATACATCATTTAGATTGTGAAGAGACTTTACCCAGCATAATATACACCTCAGTCTAGCCCAATTGAGACTATTACACACATCCTCATCAACAGATAAAAAACCTTATCTGTGTCCCACAAGCATCTTACCTCTCCATTTTTCCCCAAAATTTTATTTCCTATGCTTCTCCCCTTCCATACTCTCTTTCCACTTTGTCTCTAGTGTCCATTACAATTTTTAATGCTTTTATGTTCTCCAGTCTTTCAGTTTCCACCATAGAATGTGAATAGTTGGTATATGTTGAGTTCATAGCCTGACTTGCTTCACTCAGCAACAAATCTTCCATATTCATCTACCTTCTATCAAATTCCAGGGCCTTGTTGTTTTTATAGCTGAATAGTATTCCATGGAGTATATATGCCATAATTTTTCAATCCATTCATCTGTTTGTGGACATTTGAGTTGGTCCCATATCTTAGCAATTGTGAATAGTGCTGCAATGAAAAATAGTTGTGCAAGTGCTTTTCCAACTGAATGCTCTCCTGTCCTTTGGGTAGATACCCAGGAGTGGAATTGCTGGAATTGCTGGATCATATGGTAGTTCTATTTGAAGGTCTTTGAGGAACCTCCATATCGTTCTCCACATTGACTGGTCTAGATCCAACATTTGCCTTAGTAAATTACCCATCAATCTGAACTGCAGTTACTTTATCTTAAGGGATGATGACAATAACAATAACCACTTATCAAAGCATTACCAAAATTCAGTACAAAAGCATTTTGCCAAATACACAATATATAATAGGTGCTCAACATATAGTTTTCTTTCACACAGGACCTCATGTGCAATGAAAATTCACTAAAAGTTGTATGAGTCAGGACTGCTCTTAGTTGAAGAAGTAAGCACATATTAAATATTTGTAGCAAAACCACATAGCAACTCTGGGCCTAAACTTAATAGAGTGTGCCTTTAGTATCACTGTTGTCTAATTTTAGTGGGTAACTTTACTAAATTACTTTTATGCCAAAGTTTTCCCTGTAAACAGCTTGTTAAGATCCAAATAAAATCACCCGCCCTGTCTGACACAACGTCCCAAATAATTTTGTATCCGCCCTTTAGTTTCCCATACTTTCTGAAATTATCCTCTCCTCCTTAATCATCACTGAGTTGCATAAATGAGTACTCTTCTTCCTTGGAGGGAATAGTGACTAGAGAGAGAGTATCTTCCATCAAGATAGAATTATACTAATATAAATAAAACAAAGAGCTACTTCTTTCAACCATTGATCTGTTTCATTTATGCTTTAATTATTTTCAGCCTTATGAGTTTCTGTCTTCTTTAAAAATAAAAATTTGTTTTTTCCTATGAGAGAGAGACACCCTCAACAGAGTCTTCAAGCTGCAATCCACTCCAAATCTCAGCTTACCCACATGATGCATACACAAGCTGATGTGTATAGGGAGGTTTTAGTACATGCACCACAGCCTCCTCATGCAGTGTGTTGTATTACTACTACACCTCTGTCTGACCTTTTTTTTTTTTCTCTTTATACTATATTTGTTTTCTTCCAAAGCAAATAAGTATTAGCATGTGTCATTTTTTAAAAAAAAAAATATGATTCTCATGCCTCAACTAGAGATTGAACAGAATTTCTGGGTTGGGAGGTGGACTTCCCCATTTTTAATTAGCACTCATTGAGTTTCAGAGCCACATTGAGAGAGAACTCTCACCCAATTAAGTAAAAATTTAAGTTGTCCACTTTATTTCATTGAATATTACTTATTTCACATTTATCAAAATGCTTATAGATGTTAATCTCTATAAGTTTCGTATGCTTACCTTTAATTCTTGTCAGGGGTCGATAATGAATATAGTTACCATATACTCCTAATAGATATATTTAGTAAGTATATTCTTCTCTTCTCAAATGTCTTCCCTATAAACTTATTTCTGATCAAGTTTTCATTAACCTTTGGCTTTGTGTGTGTTTGTGTTTATAAAATTCATGTGTTGATCTCTTCATGCTCAATAAATAGTATAAGAATTTGGGTTGGCAGGTGGCATGGTGGTTGAGAGTACTGGACTCCCACATGGCTGACTGTGGTTCAAGTTCCAAATCCAACAGCTTGCTGTCTCACTTTCCCTCTCTCTCTCTCTCACATCAAATTTAAATAAATAAATAAATAGAGTTAAATAAAATAATTCTTAAAAAAATAGTATAAGAATTTGGGGAAAGTTCCAACATAAGAGTAATGTTTACCTGATTCTAATTCTTTTCTTACCCTTAAACTCTAAAAAAATGATTCTCAGGCACCAGCGGATGGCATAATGGTTACATTGCTGGATTCCCTTGTAGTCAACCACAGTTCCAGTCTTGGACCTGGTGGCTTAAAACTCATGCCAGGCACATATGTGTGCATGCCCAAAATCCCAAGAAGAGAACAGAGGAGAAGGGATTGTGGCATGACCATCCCTCTGTCAGGGGTGATTTCTTTCTTTCTAACTCTCTGTCTCTCTGGTGAGTGCACGTGCTCTATAGCAAAAATCCCTCTTAAAAAAATAAAAAAGTAACTCTGATTTAGATAGAATAGAGAAGGAAGCTATCTGAAGTCTGGCTAAAAAGGAAGGAGCATGCTATTTAATAAAACTTTCTGCCTGTTCTTATATAATCTCTCAGTTATGAACCAATATCTTAAAAAGAAGTTGTCTACTTATTTCCTAATATTTCAATTACACCTCCTTCTTCATAATATCTGTGTTAGTATACTTCTATTAACAAATGTGTATAATAAACTTGATCCCTTTTCTACTCTAACCCATCCTTTTAATATATATTTTGTCTTATCCACGTGCTCTAGTATGTGTGTGTGTATGTGTGTGTGTGTGTGTGTGTGCGTGTGTGTTATTTTTTATATGACCTTCAAATCAGGAGAATGTTTTTGTAGGTTGGTTGGTTTGTATTTATTTGCTGTTGTTTTGTTTTTTGTTTTTGTTTGTTTGTTTTTTCCCATGAGAGATGATTTCCATTCACTCAGAAGCAGGGCTTTTAAAAATGGGCATATCTTTTGCTTTGAATTAGAAACTACACTCAGAAAAATTTACTCCAAGAGTCCTACATTTGTAACTCCTCTATGTATTTACAATCAAATTTAGGCTCACTCAGATCTAGCAAAGACAAGTCCTGAAATCTATTTTGTATATCGAGTTTGGTAGAAACTTTCTTAAAACACTATTTCTTATAACAATGTTCTTAATGATAGAGAGAAAGAGGGAAGGACACAAAGCCATCATGAATCATAGGGAAATATTTGCAAATGGCAGAAACTCTTGAGAAGTTTGACTAAATTGATAACATCTGTAGCTCTTAGTTGCTTTATTGATATATATGTAGAGGAGTATTAAACTTCTTATAACAAGTATTAGAAGTTTCCATCAATGACAGAACCTGACTGTTTTTCTCTATGAAATGAAGACCACAGATTCCATTCAGAGTTTTACAATGTTCAATTTTCTTCCCAAAGTAGAAATTAATAAAAATTACATGTCAATATGTCAGTCAGAGAAAGTAAATTTTAATCTGAAAATAATATTATTTTCAAAATCCAACCTAGTAAACTAAAATCTTATTACTAGTTTTTAACTTTCAAACAAAACGACCTCAAAATAACTATGACTTATCTAATAGAGAAATTGATTGTGGCCAGAAGCATCATTGGATTTATTTTTCAAATATAACTATAATAATTTAGTCATGTTATTGTCTTAAATTGTTTATTTTTTCAAGATATCTATACTTTCAATTTTATGTTTATTTACTAACAGAAATAAACATATCTTGATCTGTATGATTTCACATTTATTTTTTCATGTATACTTTATGAGTATTTTTCCAATAAGATATATATAGCCTAAGCTAAAAACATATTCTTTTTTTAAACAACCAAATATCAAGTTCTATGTTGAAGATGATGGATATACTAAGATCTTTGATTCAGTTATCATGTACTGTATGCATACTTTGAAAAACCATACAGTACTCCACAAAGAGGTACTAATGTAAATGAGAAATAATAAAATAAAAAACTAGCAGGCAGCTGTCAAACATTGTGTACTTTTACATTTTGTAAAACCACCCTGACAGCACACAGAAAAACACAATGGGATGTGACAAGAGAGGACAGAGAACACTAATACAGAAAGGATAGAAACATAGGTATGGTTTATGCCATTTAAAGCACAAGTTATCTTAAGACAGAAAGGAAAAGAGAACTCACCGATACATTGCTGACCAGCAAGGAAGAGTCTTGTGAAGACCAAGGTCTGCAATCAACTGTATGCATCCAGTTCTATCACTGACTTGTAGGCTAGAGTGAGGTGAGGAAAGAATCACTGATGATCTAAATGGAACCAGTCTGACGAGTCTTGGCTAGTGTGTTGGGGACTATATGTGTGTGACTAGTAAGACAAATTTTACAGGGAGCAACAGCAAAACTAATTTATAAGCACTTTCTAGGAGTGGTAACTTAAAAGCTATTGTCTTACGTTGTTTTAATGTATTCGCATATTCCAGAATTTTAAGGAAAGTCAGGTATTTCAATCTAGAAAAGATTTGTTTGTTTGTTTTTGTTTTTACCATTTATGAGACAGAGAGAGACAGACAGAGGTAAAGTAAGAAATCACTCCCTAGGGGGGATGACCACACCACAATCCCTTTTCCTGCATTCTCCTCTGAGGATTTTGGGCACACACACACATGTACCTGGCATGTTTTCCAAGCCTCTGGGTTCAGGACTGGAGCCACAATTTGCCATGTGAGAATCCAGTACCTTAAACTACCATGCCACCTTCTGGCCCTAGAAAGAAGTTTTTAAATCATCTTACTCAGCCTCCTCAGGTTTCCAGAGAAGAAACTAAGGTTTAGTTCAGTGAAATGACTTGGTCAAAAATCACGTAATTAAGGAACTACCATACTGAACTAACACTTATATTTTTTAAACTTTTATATCCATTCTGTCATACACATAATGAGTTTTTCTTTGGTATTAACTCTACTCAACCACTGAAAACACACTAGAAAAGCATTAACATATTAAAATGATATGGCATCGGCACCAATAATGATTACGTTGCTGGACTCCCACATAGTCTACTGTGGTTCGAGTCCCATACCTGGCGGCTTAAAATTGACATCAGGTGATTGTGCTTGTGTGCCCAAGATCCAGAGAGGAGAATGGAGGAGAAGGGATCATAGCATGGTAATCCTTCCAGGGGCTGATTTCTTGCGTTCTTCCTCTCTGCCTCTCAGGTGAGTGCACACGCCCTACAGCAAAAATCTCTTAACAGATAAATAAATAAAGTGGCATCATTATTCTAGAAAAGTTGAGTGGTTCATAAATATTAACCCCAATTGGGAACCAGCAGTTAGCATAATGGCTATGTCGCTGGACTCCCACGTAGTCAACCACAGTTCACGTCCCAGACCCCGTAGCTTAAAACTCATGCTGGGCGCATGTGCGTGTGTGCCCAAGATCCTGAGAAGAGAATGGAGAAGAAGGGATTGTGGCATGACCATCCCCCATGGGGGGTGATTTCTCGCTTTCTGTCTCTATGTCTCTCTCTGTCTGTCTGGTGAGCGCACGTGCCCTAGAGTGAAAATCTCTTCAAAAATAAATAAATAAATAAATAAATATTAACCCCAATTAAAACACTATATTTCTTTCATCTACTGGAGATAGGCAATTTAGCCAACAGTGAATCACCATGTTTTATTTCAATAAAGTAATATATATTTTTAAAATACATTTTCACACACTGTAAATATCTATGGGTTTGTGTCAGATATAATCTTTAAATTGCCTTCCCTAATCCCCATAAACCAGACTAGGTGTTTCTTCTCAGTTCTAATGGCATTATAGCCTTACCTCATTATATTAGAATTTTTGTTTAATTTCATCTTTACTAGGATGTGAATTTTTACCAGATAAGAATCCTATTCCTGGCATACACAGACCTTAAAAAATATGCATAAAAAAGGGGGAGGGAAGTGAGGGAGAAAGGATATGTGTGAGCAGTCCTAAAAATCACTCTAAAGATAATAATGATAAATAAAACTAAATAAAGAATTCTTAAAAATAGATAATAAAATTTAAAAAATTCTTTTAAAAAAAAGAGAGAGAAAGAGAGAGTATATAATCCCAGCTACAGTGTACACTGGCATAGGAGGTAGCATACTGTTCTGGACCGGAAGTTACAAGGTCAACTGTGGGTTCAGATCCTGAGTTAACCTAAAATACACCAGGCACTCAAGATTTGACTAGCTGGAGGGAAAGGTGGGGGGATCATGGTATGACAAGACTTTTTCGATGGTGCCTGTCTCTCTTCTTTATTTTAATTAATTAATTAGTAAATACTTAAATAGATAAATACTGTTTAATTGCACTACAACCCATTTAACCAATGGCTCATCTAAACAGATACAAAAAAATTAGATTCATGATGAAGTGTGACATTTAGTTTAGGCTGCCAAGAACTGGACTCACTCTCTAGCAGTAACCCAAGAAACCTTAGTGTTGGGATATACTATACTTGGGGCTAGAGATATATGCCCTTTTTGTTTTTAGGTTTTTGCCATAGGGTGCATACACTCACTGTAGAGGGACAGAGAGAGGGAATGTGAGAAATCACACCCTAAGGGGGTTGGCCACACCACAATCTTCTCTCCATTCCCCTCTCAGGATTTTGGGCATGCAAACACACACACACACACACACATACACACACACACAGCATGATTTTTTAAGCTTCCAGGTCTAGGACTTGAACTGTGGTCTACCATGTGCGAATCCAGCACTTTAACTACCATGCTACCTGCTAGCCTGGTGACATACACTCTTTTCATTCTAGCTAATAGGGCATCTTACACTGATGAATAACATATGCATTTATTTAATTGAAGTTATTCAATATTTATTATAGTACTGAGTTTCCATCTGTTCACTTAAAACGTATAAGTTAGCCAACAGTAAAAAGGTAATAACGTGGTAAAAACTTCCAGATTATGATCTTAAACTCTTTCTCTTAAGCAACTTTAAAAAGTGAAATCTCAGTCAATTATATGTTAATATGGCTTAATAACACTTTTTATTTTATACTCAAAGTTCATAAAAATATTGATTGTATTTTTGCTTTCAAAGAAAAATCAATTCCTCTCATGTAACATTGAGCCGAGACTTGTAAGACTCAGTTTAACAAAATCTCATATTTCTTTTTCTTTCACAAAAATCCAAATTCAAAATTTAAATAAAGGGGCTAGCAGGTGATATGGTGATTGGGGCATTGGACTCCCACATGGCCAACTGAGGTTCAAGTCCTGGACCTGGCACTTGATTTCTCACTTTTCTTTCTCTCTGTCTCTGGTCAAATTAAACAAATAGTAATAATAAACAAAATAAAATAATTCTTTTTAACAACTTTCAAATAAAATTGGCCCCGAGTTCCTAAATACTTAGGTTTATGTAAACCTAGAAAGGTAAGATCAGCTGGTGGTGTGATGTGATGTTTATGGCAGTCGGATCCCACATGGCCAACTGCACAGTTCAAGTCCCAGATCCAGTGGCTTGAAGAACATGCCAGTCATGTATGTGTGTCTGCACGAAATCCTGAAGGAGGGAGAAACAGAGGAAAAAGGATTGCCACATGACAATTTCTCATGGGGGAGGGTGCTTTCTCACTTTCCCTCTCTCTCTTTGTCTCTCTCGTGAGCTCATGTGCCCTATAGAAAAGAAAGAAAGAGAGAAAATGGAAGGAAGGAGGGAGGGAGGGAGAAATGACAGGGATTTCATGAATTTTTTTTTAAACCCTATGTGTGGGACCAGCAGATGGCATAATGGTTATATCACTGGACTCCCACGTAGTCGACCGTGTTTTGAGTTTGGGACCCAGCAGCTTAAAATTCACACTGGGCAAGTGTGCACGCATGCCCAAAATCCCAAGAGAATGGAAGAGGAAGGACTGCAGTCTGTCCATCCTCCCAGAGGGTGATTTCTCACTTTCTGTCTCTCTGGCAAGCACAAGTGCACAATAGCAAAAATCTCTCTCTCAAAAAAAAAAAATAAACCCTATGCATATATACTATAATTTGTAGATAATTATAAAACCAGAGATTAGGGGACCAGCAGATGGCATGGTGGTTAAGGTGCTGGACACTCCCACATGGCCAACCATGGTTTGAGCCCTGGACCTGGTGGCTTGCTTTCTAACTTTCCCTCTCTCTCACTCTCTGTTTCTCTCTCTCTCTGGCCAAATTAAAATAAATGAATGAATAAATAAAATTAAATAATTCTTTTAAAAAAACAGAGACTAAGCATATGTAAATAGAAGATAAGTAGATGTTAACATGGAGATATTGAAAATAATTATGACTATCCTTCCTATATTAATAATTTTCATTTAAGCTGCTCAAAGGACATTACAGTATATGTTATCAAGTTTCATGATATAGCTCACACCTTGGTAGAAATTTAAAGAATGACAGAGAAAGAAGGAGGAATGAAACATTAGATTCTAAATTATTCACTGAGTACATTTCATGTATTTAGAGATTTCTGGTAGTTGTAGAATACAAATGTGCAGTGAATCATTTCAAAATTAATTGATCTCTAAGAGGACAAAAGTTTGTCTTTCATTCAAATATTTATTTCCTTCTTTGCTGGTTTTCCAAAATTATAATTTTATCCTTTGGTCCAAACCTATGGTGTAAAGAAAATAATCAAGAAATTACCCTTCCTGTGTCTACCATGTGACCTAGTGGTTAAGGGAGCCATATCCCACTTGGACAACTACATTTCAAATCCTGGTCCCAGCAGGTTGAAAAACGCCCTGAGTGTGTGTGCCCTGCATGCCCAATTTCCTGACCATAGGAAGAAATGGAGAAAAAGGAGTTATAATGTGACCATGCCCCGTTAGAGGGAGGTGCTTTCTCTCTTCCCCTCTTTCTGTCTCTTTGTCTCTCTCTGAAAAATGTGTGTACCCTCTGGCAATTAAAGAAAAAAAAATCACCCTTCTTTCTGTGTATGACTCAATCCCCTGTGCCGTTCTATGCTTGGCAGAAGCTGCGTCAGGAGAAATGTATTTGTGGGCTTGAGTGCCTTGGAAACCCACAGTAGATATGGTATGTTGCATAACAAATAAAACAGGCATTTGACCACAGGCATTTTTATCAACCAACAAATTACTCCATAGTCCTTCCCACTTAGCAATCTTATAGTGATGAGGCATTTGGTGGCCGTAAGCTACAGAAGTATAGCGCCAGCGTGGCTAGTCGTGAATGATTTTTATCGTTGTTTGGATATCCCCTAGCCTATTCCCAAGTTCTTTTGTGCCTGACAACACATGGATACTCATGTGTTATAATCTGATTAATTTATATAAGCTCTTTAAAATATGCATAGGTTATGTCTCTATAATGCTAATGCTAAAACAAGCCTTTTACTGGCCAGTTTATTGGCTATACATTTCAGACTGGCCAATGTTGTTAATTAAATAAGTAAATGAACTAGTTACCTGGGTAAACATAGCTAGTTGCCTGGGTAAACAGAGCTATTGTCATCTTGGCCTTCCTAACATGTATTGTTTTTGAAGGTGTCCATGTACTTTAATTTGTTTAAGCTGAGAAAACGAAGAGCATCTACAATTAACCTTAGTCATGTAAATGCTGCCCAAGAACAAGCTGTCATTACTCTGTTACTGACTCCTTTTCTTGCTGGCATTCTTAGCTGAAACGTGGTTTGTTTTCTCTTTTCTTCTATAAGATGTTCTGGAGCTGCTATGAACTCCTTTTCTTGCTGGCATTCTTAGCTGAAACATGGTTTGTTTTCTCTTTTAAGATGTTCTGGAGCTGCTATGACTCTGTGATGCTGGAGGTTTTGGGGGGGCATTGACGTGAGGATTATCTAAGCTTTACAGAGCATAATGATAGATGAGTAAAAGTCAGATATAAGGTTTTTAGAATTAAATGACTATAATAACACTAAAACAATTATTTTTTGTTCACTTTATTGAGATACACAATACAGACTGGTAGATGATGTTACACTAGTAAATGCATGTAGATAACACTTAATTTTCAAACAGTTTTTTGTTTTTGTTTTTTCGATTAGTCTTTGAGAAACACTGCTAAAATTAATCAATTTCATACTAGGGGTCAACTTCCGGTTGTTTGAACAGATTCTTCCTAGGACATGAACCAAATTTATTTGTCTATACCTCATCTCTTTACAAATAGACACTCCTCCAAAATATACAATAAACTGGAAAAATAGAGATTAAGTTCAAGGAAAAGTAAAAATGGGGGTCAACTTCCGGTTGTTTGAACAGATTCTTCCTAGGACATGAACCAAATTTATTTGTCTATACCTCATCTCTTTACAAATAGACACTCCTCCAAAATATACAATAAACTGGAAAAATAGAGATTAAGTTCAAGGAAAAGTAAAAATGTAAATATGTCCTATATATTTTTTAAAAAGCTGTAAATTTGGCTTTGAACTTCCTGACAGCAAGAAAAACAAAGGAAATTTAGAAAATTATACATTTTTCATTATTGAAGAGAAGCACATCAAGACAGAATTGTTCATGCCAATAAGTTGATAAAGACATTTCTCACATGGTGCCTACACTTTTAGCAATTGCATTGAATGATAATCAATTAGCAATATTTTTTTTATTGAATGGCAATTGGTCAGCAATATTTTTGCCAAGATAAGGAAGTGAATTTAAAATAAATTTAAAGAAACCTAAGAACATAACTTTGAAGTCAACATTGATGACAGGCTTTATTTATTTATTTATTTATTTTTGTCTGAAGGTACATGAACTCTCCAGAGAGAGAGACAGACAAACAGAGGG
>NW_006203745.1:166462-169883 GCF_000334495.1 Tupaia belangeri chinensis | reverse complement strand
GAAAGAGAAGCTTCCTCCAAAGGAGCAATGTCATGTCACAATCCTTTCCCCTCTGTTTGTCTATCTGGTGAGGATTTGGGGAACACATTCATACATATCCAGTGTGTTTTTCAAGCTGCGCGGGGTTGAGATTTGAACCATGGTCAGCCATGTGAGATGTGGCTCTTTTACTTAGTAGGTTACAAGCTGGCCCAATAATAAATATTTAAAGATGATATATTTATTTAGTCATGTCTATATACTTTCACTGGTGTAGCTTGATTGAAAGGTGGAATTCAAAGTACCTAAAATAGGTGTATAATGTTCCTTACATGAACTTTCTTAAATATGGCTTTAAAAAAAAATTTATAAAAGCAGAATATGAGATAATCTGAGTTCATATCCCTGAGAAGAATCTGGAGAATTTGTACTATACACATCACTGACTGAAAGATTAATTTACTTTGTTAAACTTAATAGAGAGTTGACAGAATATATATTTTGTCAAAACTGAAGAGCTAGACAAAATTTTACATTTAGATAAATAAAACTCCATGGAATTATGATTTTTTCATTTCTTTTATTTTTATTTATTTATTTTTTGATAGGTTTTTGCTATAGGGTACGTGTGCTTGCCAGAGAGACAGAGAGAGACCGAAAGTGAGAAATCGGCCCCCATGGGTGATGGCCATGCCGCAATCCCTTCTCCTCCATTCTCCTCTCGGGATCTTGGGCACACACGCACACGCTCCCAGCATGAGTTTAAGCCACTGGGTTCAGGACGCAAACCGCGGTTGATTACATGGGAGTCCAGCGACATAGCCATTATGCTAACAGTTGGTCCCTATTTCTTTTATTTTTAATTAATTAATTTACATTCATTCTCTGAGCATTATCACAGCATACAAAATGTGACTTCCCATCCAGATTATACTGAATAGTGGCTTAATCATACATGTTATCATCAATAATTTTCCATTTCTAGTTTCATATATATATTTTTTTCCCCATTTCTCATCCTCTGACATTTTCCACCCTCCTCCCACACTATCTCAGGTGTCCACAGTTGTTTTCCATTCCTTTTTTTCACCAAAATTTTTGAGTCACAAAATTTCTTGGAACCAGCAGTTAGCATGGTCTCTATCTCTGTCTCTGTCTCTCTCTCTCTGTGAGTGCACATGCCCTATGGCAAAAACCTCTTGGGAAAAAAAATAGACTAGATGTGAGCAGCTGTAGCCCCCTAACTTCAGGTAACAATTGCCCAACTTCTGAGAGGATACTCACCAGATTGCTTTGCCACCATAGCTCAATATGGACATGGGTGTTGAGTATAGCATCATCCAGTCGGCTAAGAGACACATTTTCAATCTCTCTTCTTGGAAATACACACACGAATCTTTACACATGATTCTCCCAATGGCCTTCCATCATTTAGCTTCAGGCGGGAAAAAATAATCTCTTCCCCTTGGGAAGAAGAATAACCTCTCCCTAAGCACACTGTGATCTCCAAAAATCAGCTGACTTGCACAGCTTCTCTCTCTAGTTTTCTCTTTATGTGTTTTAGGAGGAAGCTGGGGCTGGTTGCTACTAAAAGAGCAAGTTACTTTTAGTAAGTGGGGACAATATCTTGCCCTAATTTTTGGCATCTCTTTGTAATTTCTCATAGGAAAGGTTTACTTAGTTCTTCTTTTCTATTATTAACCCAAAACATCCCACTCAGCAGACTATAATCTTGTTTACAAGTGTATGTAGTTATGCCCCCTGATTTTCATGAGATTTTAAACTTCCTCAGGTATTTTTTTAGCATGTTTCTGTTGGGTGTTTTAATGCATTTCTTATTGATGCAAATTACTTTATTATTCCTACCTCATCTCCAAATACTAGATTTCACTTTACTCCATCATGTGAGCCTTCCATTTCTCTTGAAGCCCTGAATTCAGTTCTGCCTTGTTGCCTTTAAGCTGCTCTTCCCACTTTCTACAGTTCTTTTCTTGATTTTTCTAAGCATTTACTCTTTCATTTCATTCATGTCTATGCTCAAGTATTATCTCCCTAAGAAGCCCTGAATTCAGTTCTGCCTTGTTGCCTTTAAGCTGCTGCTCTTCCCACTTTCTACAATTCTTTTCTTGATTTTTCTAAGCATTTACTCTTTCATTTCATTCATGTCTATGCTCAAGTATTATCTCCCTAAGATAGTCCTGACCACTCTATCCAAAACAGTCTCTCTCACCCATTGCATTCCATCCACTTTCTTTTCCTATAATGTTATTTATTAATATTTAAAACTTTATGGGGCTGGCAGATGGTGTGCTGGTTAAGGTGCTGGACTCCCACATGGCTGACTGCAGTTCAAGGCCCAGACCTTGGGGCTTGCTTACTCACTTTCCCTTTCTTTCACTCTCTGATCAAATTTAAAAATAAATAATATTAACAAATAAAAATAAATAAATAATTATTTGAAATGTGTGTGTATGTGTGTATTGCCATTTGCTTCATTGGAATGAAAGCCCCTTAAAACTGAAAACTTTATCTTGCCTTCTTTGGTTTTATTCCTATATAGATAGCACCTGTCACAAAGGCACTCAAAAATACTTGGATGAGTTAATTATTTAATGAGAATTTCTTTGTATGTAGTGTCTTATAATGAAAGATTACTTGTATAATCGGATAGAAAATTCCCGCACTCAAGGAAAAATGAAAATAGGTAACACTTAAATAGTGTTTACCATATCCTCTGCCAAAGACTTAACATATATTTATTGATTTAATCTTAACAACAATCTTATAAAGTAGGCATTAATATTAATAGCTTCATTTAGCAGATAAGGAAACTAAAATGAGACTTATATGATTTAACCAAGGTCCCACAACAAATGGTGGTTAGGCTGGACTTTGAACATGGTTAGACTAGTTATAGCTTATAGGCAGAATGGTTAACTACAATGGTTTAATACTGTATTTCTAACTCTTAGATCTTCAACCCTGAAAGTATTTTTTTAATTAATCTATTTACATTTAATCACATCTTTACAGTGTACAACAGTTCTTTTTTCAGCACAAATAGTATGCATGTCAGCCAAGCCAAAGATATTACTCTATAACTTATCAGCAAATAGCCTTTCCTTTTTTTTGCCCATTAAGCATACTTTTACTTGTTTTTTTCCTTTCCCTTTCCCCTTTCTCCCTGCCATACTAAACTTTTTTTCCACATTTTATTGATTCACAAAGTACCATAAAAATATGGACAAACCTGGAATCTAGTTACAAGCGCACTGTAATTTTCTTCTGAAACGTTTATTTTTAAATTAATTAAGTTACATTCATTCCCTGAGCATCATCAGAGCATACAAAATGTGATTTCTCATCCAGAATATACTACATAGTGGCTTAGTCAAACATGTTATAGTCAATAATGTTCCATTTGTAGTGTGTTATATATATA
>NW_006203745.1:159884-165431 GCF_000334495.1 Tupaia belangeri chinensis | reverse complement strand
TCTTTGAGGAACCTCCATGTTGTTCTCCACAGTGGCTGGACCAATTTACATTTCCATCAACAATGTAGGAGTGTTCCCTATTCAACACATCCCCACCAGTACTTAATCACTTTTTGTTTTTTTAAAATCTTCACCATTCTGACTGTGGTTAGGTGGTATCTCATTGTGGTTTTGATCTGCATCTCCCATACAATGAGGGATGTTGAGCATTTTTCATATGCTTTTTGGCTGTCTGTATGTCTTCCTTAGAGAGTTGTTTATTCAGCTAATTTTCCCATCTTTTAATTGTGTTAGTCATTTTTTTCTGAGTAAGCCGCATGAGTTCTCTGTGTATTCTGTTTATCAGTCCCTCATCTGAGGTACAGTTAACAAAAATTCTCTCCCATTCCAAGAGTTGTCGATTCACACTAATTACGGTGTCCTTTGCTGTGCAGAAACTTCTTAATCTGATGTAATCCCATCTGTCTATTTTGGGGATTATTTCCTGTGCTTTGGGGGTCTTGCTTAAGAAGTCTTTGCCTACCCCAATGGTTCCAGAGTTTCCCCAGAGTTCTCCTCCAGTAGTTTTATAGTTTGCGGTCTTAGGCTTAGGTCTTTTATCCACTTTGAGTTGATTTTTGTTAATGTTGACAGAGTTCAGATTCATCTTTCTGCAGGTGGAAACCCAGTTTTCTCAGCACCATTTGCTAACGAGGTTTACTTTTTCCACTGGATTGACTGGTACCCTTTCTCAAAGATGAATTGGCTGTATGTTTTGGGGTTTATTTCTGGGGTCTCTACTTTGTTCCATTGGTCTTCATGTCTGTTTTTGTGCCAATACCATACTGTTTTGATTATCAAAGCTTTGATTGTTGGGTAATATATTTTCGGGTCAGGAAGTGAGATGTTCCCCACTCCACTCTTCTTGTGCAGGATGGTTTTGGCAATACAGGATCTTTCATGATTCCAGACAAATTCTATGACTGTTTTTTCTAGATATGTGAAAAATATCTCTTGTAATTTTTTTTAGGATTGCATTAAACATGTAGATTAATTTGGGAAGGATTGCCATTTTGATTATATTAATTTTGCCAATCCAGGAACATGGGATGTCCTTCCACTTTTTTGTGTCCATTTTGACTTCCTTTTTAAGGTTTTCATAATTTTCCTTACAGAGGTCTTTGACATCTTTGGTTAGTTTTATTCCTAGGTATCTTATACTTGTTGTGGCTTCAGTGAATGGGATTACTTTCTTCAGTTCTGTCTCGGTATGCTTGTTGTTTGTATACAGAAATGCTATATTTTTGTAAGTTAATTTTTTATCTTACCACTTTACTGTATGCATTTAGTACTTCGAGAAGTTTTCTCGTGGATGCTCTTGGGTCTTCTTTGTACGCAATCATGTCATCTGCAAACAGAGATAATTTTAGCTCTTCTTTCCATAATGGAATGCCTTTTATTTCATTCTCTTGTCTGATCACATTGGCTAGGACTTCCAGTACTATATTGAATAGGAGCGAAGAACGTGGGCAGCCTTGTCTTGTACCAGTTTTTAGATGAAAAGCTTTCAGCTTTTCCTCATTCAGCATAATATTAGCTATAGGTTTTTCATAGATGGCTTTTATTATGCCAAGAAACGATCCTTCGATGCCAATTTTCCTGAGATTCTTAATCATAAAGGAATGTTGTATTTTGTCAAATGCTTTTTCCGCATCAATTGAGATAATAATGTGTTATCTTTCTGTTAATATGGCGTATTATATTTATGTAATATGATGTATTACATTTATGTTGAACCACCCTTGTATCCCTGGAATAAATCCTACCTGGTTGTGATGAATAACCTTTTTTTATATGCTGTTGAATATGGTTAGCAAGTAAGTATCTAGTTGAGAATTTTTGTATCTATATTCATAAGAGATATAGGTCTGTAGTTTTCCTTTTTGGTCATATCCTTATCCATTTTGGGAATGAGGGTAATAGAGGCTTCATAGACTTTATTTGGAAGAGTTCCTTCCTTTTGGATCTATAGAAACAGTGTGAGTAGAATGGGGATTATCTCTTCTTTAAAAGTTTTGTAAAATTCAACAATGTAGCCATTGGGCCCTGGACTTTTCTTTGTTGGGAGGTTATTTATTACTGATTCAATCTCATTGTTTGTTATAGGTCTATGCAGGCTTTCTATGTCCTCCTGTGTCAATCTTGGTAGATTATATGTGTTCAAGAATTTGTCCATCTAATCCAAGTTTTCTTCTTTGTTGGAATATAGTAGCTCATAGTATCCTCTAATGATGTTTTGCATTTCTGTTATGTCTGTTGTAATGCTGCCTGATTCATTGTGAATTTGAAATATTTGGTTCTTTTTTCTCTTCTTCTTAATTAGTCTAGCTAATGGTGTGTCAATCTTGTTCATCTTTTCAAAGAACCAGCTTTTGCTTTCATTTATTTTCTGTATGGTTTGCTTATTTTCTGTTTCATTTATTTCTGCTTGAATATTTATTATTTCTTTTCCCCTGGATTTTTTTTCTGTTGTTTTTCCAATTCCCTGAGGCATAGTGTTAGGTTTTATTTTCCAATTCCCTGAGGCATGGTGTTAGGTTTTATTTTTACCACCTTTCCATCTTTTTCTTGTGTGCACTAATTACTATGAACTCTTATGATTGCTTTTGCAGTGTCCCATAAATTATGAAAACTTGTGTATTCTATCATTTGTTTCCATAAATCTTTTTATTTCAGTCTTCATCTCTTCAATAATCATGAAGTCATTCAGAAGTAGGTTATTTAGTTTCCATGTATTTCTATATTTTTGAGAATTTTTCCTGAGATTAATATCAAGTTTAATTCCATCATAGTTGGAGAAAAATGCTGGATTTCATTTCTATGCCTTTGAATCTTTAGAGGCTGGTTTTGTGCCCTATCATGTGGTCAGTCTTTGAGAAAGTACTAAGTGGGGATGAGAAAAATGTATATTTTGTGTCATTTCTCTCTTGCCAATCTTAGTATCTTGTCTTTGTCTGTGGTTTTGGACAATCTAGCTATGATGTGCCTTAGAAAGGATCATCTTGGATTGATTCTATTTGGGGTTCTTTGTATTTCTTGGGTGTGGATGTTTGAATGCCTCTCTAGACTTGGAAGACCCCAAGAGGAGACTGGAGGAGAAGGGATTACAGCGTGGCCATCCCTCCTGTGGGGGATGATTTCTTGCTTTCTGTCTCTCTGTTTCTCTTTCTGGTGAGCACACATGCCCTATAGCAAACCACCCCCCCCCAAAAAAAAACCTGAAAACCATGCAGATATGGACCTGCCTGAATAGATCTTGACCTAGGTGAGAGAAAGAAAAAGAAAATAACAAGTTAAAAGCATAAGAAAGGGGACAGAAAAGCTGCTTTTTTTTTCTTTTTCTTAAAAAAAGAGGAAAAAAGTTGGAGGGACAGAAAAGAGCAAGAAGGAAATGCAGTTCTTTTCCTACCTGACTAGCACTGGGTTCTGGGTGGGGTGGGTATTGGCCTATCTGGAGGAGCTTCACCACTGTGAAGCTAGAACCAGATGGTACAGGACAGCCTATATTTTTTAATTTCAAGTAAAGCAGTTTTATCAAAGAAATGCTAAGGAACTTTGCCTAAAACTTTAAAACATGAAACAGGTCAGGATTCTATCAAATAGTAGGTACATGGACCAATCGACAGCTCAAAACAGGACAAAAACCCTTAAAACTGGAAAACAAAGCCTAGAAGAAAATCAGCAATATTTTAGTCAAAAAGTCATAAAATGCTATTTCTCCAGTTCAGTCTCATGTACTTAATCTATCTTGTGTTGTGGTTCCATCTTCCCGATTAAATTCTGGGATATAATATTCAACTCTAGACTTGTCCCTACGATTAAGTTGACCATTTTCTTAGTTTTGAACTCTTATTTCTGTGTGACTATGTTTGATTTTTCTGGTATAGCACTACCTTGAGAATTTCTTGGAGATCTGGTCTGGTGTTGGTAAATTCTTTCAAGCTTTGTGTATTTCAGAATGGAATGTTCTTGTCTTTTCTTCCCATATGAAGGATAATCTTGCCAGGTACAGTATTCTTGGTTGAAATTGCCTTTCCCTTAACACTTTGAATATATTTTCCCATTTTTTTCCTTGTTCATGTTGTTTCCAATGAGAGGTCTGCTGTTAGCCTGATGGGATATCCTTTGTAGGTAACTTGATGTTTTTCTCTTGCCAATCTTACTATCTTGTCTTTCTCTGTGGTTTTAGTCAATCTGGCTATAATGTGTCTTGGAGAAGATCTGCTTGGGTTTATTCTATCTGGTGTCCTTTGTATTTCTTGGGTCTGGATCTTTGAATGCCTCTCTAGGTTTGAAAAGTTTTCCTCCAGAATTTTATGCAATAGATTATCAATGCCCTTATGAGTCTCTTCCCCTTCTGAGATACCAATTATCTGGACATTTGATGGTTTCTAGTATTTCTCACATATTATTCTCATTTTGGGGGGAAATTTTCTCAGTCTTCAAGGTGGATTTTTCTAGGCCAATGATTCTATCTTCTGCAACTGAGATTTGATTTTCTGTATGATTTAATCTGTTTTTATACTTTCAAGGGAGATTTTGACTTCCTATATTATAGCCTTCATCTCTAACAGTTCCATTTGTTTTTTTATACCTCTCTCATGAAATAAGTAAACTTTAAAAAAATGTTAATTGATGATAGTATGAAAGATACTTTTTTCTTTTCTTTAAGATAGAGTCTTACTTTGTCAAGATCCTCCTGTCTCAACCTCCCATTTGGGACTACAGGCGCACACTGTCATGCCCAGCTTCTTTTTAGATTGAATCTTGCTCTATTCCCCAGGCTAACCTCAAACTATGATCCTCTTGGGTCAGCCTCCCTAAGTCACTGGGATTACAGGAGTGTGCCACAATGCCTAGCCATTTAGGTTGGGCAGAAAATCAAACCAGGCCTCTTATGTAGTCTTACAAAGTACAACATCTTAGTAGTGCCATGGCTGGGTCAAGATATTTTTCTAATTCTGAAAGTGTCCAAATTAAATGAATTAAATTAAATTAATTAAACTTGAACTGCAAATCTAGCAATGGTTTGTTCTGTTATTTTCTTTTTTTTTTTTAAGGGAGGGAGATTTTTACTATAGGGTGTGTGTACTCACTAGAGATAGAGAAAGAGGCAGATAGAGAGAATGAGAAATCAAACCCCCCAGTGGGGTATAGCCATGCTGCAGTTCCTTCTCCTCCATTCTCCTCTTAGGATTTTGGGCAGGCACACACACACACCCTCACACACACGTGCACCCGGTTTCAAGCTGCTGGACCTGGGACTCAAAGAATGGTTGGCCATGTAGGAGTCTAGCACCTTCACCACTATACCATCAGATGGTCCCTAACAATGGTTTTAAAAATAAGTTTTGTGGGAGCAAAAGTTAGTGTAATGGCTATGTCGCTGGACTCCCACATGGTCGACCGTGGTTCAAGTCCTAGACCCGGTGGCTTAAACTCACGTTGGGTGCTAGTGCATGTGTGCCCAAGATCCCGAGAGGAGAATGGAGGAGAGGGGATTGTGGC
>NW_006203745.1:152190-159685 GCF_000334495.1 Tupaia belangeri chinensis | reverse complement strand
AACTGAGATTGTAATCTCCTTTAAGAAAAGAACTTTGTGGGCTGGCTTCATGGCCTGGTGGTAAGGCAGCCAGATCCTTCATGGCTGACTATGTGATTTGAGTCCTGGACCCAATGGCTTGAGAAACACACCAGGTGTGTGTGCGTGCATGCCCAAAGTCCTGAAAGAAGGGAGATATGGAGAAGAAGGCATAGTGACCCAGAGGTTCTCCATGGTGGGTGCTTTTTCCTCTCTATCTCTCTCTCTCTCTCTCTCTCTCTCTGGTGAGTATACATGCCTTAGCACAAGAAATAAAAAAAGAACTTTATTTTTGTTCATATTTTATTTCTCATAGCTTCTAGAATAATGCCTAAACAGTAGAGGCACTCAAAATAGGTGTAAAATTACCAGAAATATTGTCATAAAATATGTTGTTCTGCTTGTTTAAACCTAAACTGAAGTGAACAACTTTTTGCTCTTCCTCTAACTTCACAAACAAGACTATTTTGGTCTTTGGAAGCCACAGTTACCTGTCTCTATTCCAAATCCTATTTCATTCACTACAGTAATATGTTTTCTTACCTTTTAGTGTCTCTTACTTTGGGCCTAATAAAATTATAATGGAATAGATAAATGATGCTGAGATCTACCCTATGTGAGGAATATCTGGAAGTATAAGAAATAAATTATTAAAAATAGAACCTCTGACACACTATAAGAATAGACAGCTTTTTTTTTTTAATTGTCTGAAAGGATTTAAGGGAGACTATCTCATATTATGGGCCTCCTTATATTGCATTTTTATGCCTAGCAGAGAAGAGAAAGGATGGATAAAGTTGGGGAAAATAATCAAGAGATAAATCAGTCTTTTGCTTAAATTACTTGAGATGCAGATCTACACGTCCATAGGAGGATGTGGAAGCGTAAGCACAGGGTTTTCCTCATCTGTTTTCTCATTCTTCTCCATTACTCAGCCCTGATTAACCTTGTGTCCTCTAACTCCACCTTAGAGGAGTTCACCAATGGTCGGGTGTGTCTGTTTCTGAGTTACTCAATGGGAAATGAGTCTCACGTCACATTTTACCGTTTAGAACAAACGCAAAAACATGATCACCTAATACCACCCCTTCCTTTATTGAAAAAACAAGGAAAAATAAATAAACCTAAACTTTCCAAGCACAAAGATAATATAATCTTTTAATTTCAAAGTAATCAAAACCAGAACTTGAATCTGAAAATAAAATAAAATGTAAATCAGTTTAGTTTGTAGATTTGTTAAATCTATTATATCCAAGTACTAGACAGAGTATTTAGGCTAGAAGGTGGAATGACTAATTTCTGTCTGCAGCAGGATGGCATATGAGGAGAAGCACATAGGGATACTCTGCATGTGGTATGAAAATAAAGGGGAAAGAGAATGGAGCAGTTGATTCTGCTTAGGAGAACACTATATTTCTGTGAAAAATTATTTTCTAATTCACATCCCCAAGTAATCAATCAAACTCTTTATGCTAGTCCCTTCTAGATGTATGAGTATAACAGACTCCCATACCAAATACTATTTTTGACAGTCTCCTTATTTCTCAGAAACTATCATTCAGGGTTGAACATGAGTGAGTTTTCATTCAAATATAGGCAGTTACCACTCTTCCCCATCTCCCTCTCATAATACTGCATCATATTCTTAGGAAGCTTCCCTAGTCCACTTAGGAGACCCTATTTTGTGCTTCACAGGACACATTACTTCCCTGAACATAGCACTCATTAGCTCATTTTGTAATTGCCCATACATTTTATTTGTGCCACACATGACAGTATAATCTTCTTCATAACCACAGCATCCAGAAGGCCTCACTTGGGATCCCCTGGCTAAGCGCCAGAAACATAGTTGTCACTTAATAAAGATTTATTGAACAAATAAGTACCTTAACACTTGTGGTTTATGGGCTCAAGATTCTCTTGCAGGACACTGGGCCAAACCTGGCTAAGGTAAGAGTCGATAGAGCTGGAAAGTGAGTATTGGTTCTTGGGTCAGGTGTGCTACCTGAGGAGGTCTAGAGGTAAAAAACAAGAATAGTGAATTGGAACAAAAGTCTTCAAAGAAATGGAGTTTCTGAGTCAAAGAAATAAAATCAAAAGGCAGAAGCAGGATCTTAAATATGAAGAAAAATCTAGGTTATGCCTCTTAAACTGGGGACCTTGTGTTTACAGGAGTGTTTGTCAGGGTACTTCAAAGAACAAGAAGTCACAATACCAACATGGATCACCTTTCTACAGTGTCAAAGCTATGCAATGGTGAGTAATTTAAAACATTCTCTTTCTAATAAACATAAATAAAGGAAAATGAGAACGTTCACATTTAATGTATGGAAAAATGAGCTAGTTTCAGCGGCATATGCTTGTAGTCTCAGCCACTCAAAAAACTGAGATAAGACTCAGTTCAAGACCAGCTGGGGCAATGTGTGGTGATTATGTCTCTAGAAAATGAGACATATTTCTGAATACCTGTATACTTTAAGTGAGGCACTTAATTTCACACAGACAAGCTCCTAGAGTTATGTACTATACCCAGTGATGTTGGGGGTACTATAGCAGTGTTTTGAGGAGGCATAGGTAGAGTAAGAAACTGAATAAAACTAAACTTCAAAGAAATACATTGGGTACGATTTAAGAGTATCTTGGCTATCTGACAGGAATGATAATGGATTATCCTTAGCTAAATTTTACTGATTTGTTTTAAGTGTTTTCTATAGCTAAAAGAAAATGTTAATCTGGTAACTAGATCTCAACTTTTTTTAAACTAATATCAACTTTTTTCTTATTACAACACAATGCATAAAACCAATGCCAAAAAAATTATCATTATTGAAACTGGATGATGGAGATACATGGGGAGGGTTCATTATATTATTCCCTTTGTTTTTTAATTTATAAGAAATTTAAAATTTTTCATACTAAAAGGTTACAGGGATAAAAACAGTATATGTATATTTATAGAAGACTATTATATAAAGGAAAGCAAAAGGAAGAAAATTTAAAATAAATGTAGGGTCAGCCTCCTAGTCTAGTGGTTAAGGAGCCAGATCTCCCATGGCATGATGAACAAATTCCAACAGAAAGGAGGAAAGGCTGAAAAGGGATTTCAGTGTGATCATGCCACATTTGAGGGTGCTTTCTCCCTTTTCCTCTCTCTGTCTCTCTCTGACAATCACACATGCCCTCTGAAATTATAAAAAAGAAAGAAATGTAATTCATTTCCCAGGTACTAGTATTAATTTTCTAGACTATTCATAGGCAGAAATGATAGAGAGACATTTTGAAAAATCTCTAGGAAATGGGACCAGTCAATGGCATGGTAGTTAAGGTGGCTGAATCCCACATGGCTGACCGCTCTGTTCAAGTCCCAGACCTGGTAGCCTGGAATACATACCCAGTATGGTGCATACATGCCCAAAATCCTGAGAGGATAATGGAAGAGAAGGGACTGCAGCATGGCCATTCCCCACCCAGGGAGTAATTTCTCACTCTCTTTCTCTCCCCCCACTTCTCTGCCTCTCTCAAATCTATGAGAAATGTAGTCCTGTTTCCTGTAGGCTACTATTGTACTAATTTTCTAGGGTACCTGTAGAGATTTTTTTTTAAGTCTGTTCACTCCTCACATGTGCTCCATCTAGGTAGGCTCCATAGAATGATAGCACTCTGATTTGGGAAATTGACCTTAGCTCAAAAGGTGAGCCTGATTGGGCAAAAGATGACTACATTTCCTTGTCAACTGTCAGTTTAAGAATTGGTATGTGATGCAGTTCTAGCAAATTTGAAATGAGAAGATAGTAGCTAGAGTTCTAAAAAAGTTCCTCTTTGGTTTTTATAGAAAGCGATAGTAGGTCATTCTCTCCTTCTCCAGCATGTGAATGAGAAAGCAAGTAGTTATATCCAATTACAACTGAAATCTTACTTACAATTATTTGTGGAACTAGCTATAGAATAAAACAGATATTTTGGGTGAGAGAGCAGAGAGACAGAAGGAATCTGGTTCTATGATAGCATTGCTGGTCTCCAAGTCAACTAATCATGAAGCTTGTTTTACCTACGTACTCTATTAATAGATTAACACATTTAACAATTAGAATCATAAAAATAAATATATTCTTTAATTCATTTTGAGTTGAATATTCTTTTTCTTGCTGCCCAAATTATAGCTTACCTTCTTAGTGTATTTAATGAACATGTTTCCGTGTCAATAAACTAGATTTCATGGTCTCATTTTAAATTCTTATGTAGTACTCCTTTATGTACATTCGGATTCCCAGCATCTCCAGTTTTCTTGTATTGTCAAATAGATCAGATTTTTAGTGGTGAAAGCATTAAGAACAGGGTCCTAATATCACACTCGTTCTGAAGGCACTGTAAATAAGATAGCAACTCTATGTCCAAAACCATTTTATCTAAGTGTGGGATCTGACACCCTTATGAACCCATGTAAGCTTTTCATAGTACAACATTGTCTTCTTTGCCATTCTTAATTAGGAAAAAGGTTACTAAACCTAACACTAGGACAATTTGCCACATCATGTAGTATGCTATGCAAAGTTCCTCCCTCCTCATGGAACTCCAGGCAAAGGTAGGGCTCTGTAGCCAGAAACTTTCATGACTGTTTTTTTGGCATACTCATGCATCACTCCAAAGAGTCAGAAAGTGATAACCCCCAGAAGAAACTCTGGCTATTGTAGGGAAGGAAGTTTTTGAGAAAGACCAATTTAGCGATTTTTAAACCTGATAGGTCATGTTAGCCAATTATCCTTTGACTACAATCTTGTCAAGAAATATATTGTATTACCAGATTATAATTGGTGGTGTTTAGGAAAATAGACAATAATTTATCTCTTAGACATAATATTCCTATCTTCCTATGGTTATCAAGGATCCTCAATACGGGTGGAGAAAGTGTGAAAAAAGTCAATAGTTCGTATGTGAACAGTCACTCCAGTAAACAACCATATAAAACACCACATCATAATAAAAAAAGAACATGATTATGCCATAAATTTTGCAGATATAAGTGTAATGATGAGATAATGCTGTTGAATTGGTAAGGGTCACAGTCCTAATCCAGATTACTTTATGAGAAAAAAATTAAAAGAAAAATTATTTTTGTCATAAAATTGAAGCATAAAATATAACTCATTATAATCTAATCTTTAATTACATAGTACATATTCAGAAACATACCTATAGTCCAAAACTGCCTCATCATTTATAGTCTACCATGTGCCACCAAAAACACCTATTTTCTCCCCAATAGGAAATTACATAAAAATCATTTCTGTTAGTCCTTCACAGGCAACGCCCAGAGGCTTATACTCTTGAAGTCCAAGTTTTCGGTGGAATGTACAATCTTTTTCAATGCAGTTGAGTCACACTCCTAACCAATGTGAAGTCCCCAAATACCAGTGTTGGGTTAGATGAAGAGTTTCATTACTCTATCAATCAGGGTGCAAAAAAAAATATATGGAGAATTTCAACCACAAAAAGACCCTCTTCCCAGACTTCACCCTCCTGCTCCGCAGTCTAGCCAGGAGTCAGCATAAGTCAATCAGCAGCCAGCAGCCATCTATATTTGAGTTCTGAGGGGCCCCATTCAGGGATTTCGACCACTGAAGATTCTCTGCCCAGACTTCACCCTCCTGCTCCCTAGTCTAGCCAGGAGTTAGATTTAACTCCAAATCTAGGGAAAAAATGTATAACCCATCAGATGACCAGAAACCACTGCAGAGGCACAAGAAATATGAGAAACCAAGGGAAAGGAATAACTTCTTTTCCTCCACAGAGAGCATAAGGGAACTTGTGGAAATGTCAGATAAAGAATTTAAAATATTCATAGTGACAAAGCTAACAGAGATACAAGAGAAGAGAGAAAACAAACTCCAGAAGATGCAGGAGAAAAGAGACACCAAGTTCCGGGAGGTGAGAAAGTTCTTGCATGATGTGAAAGTAGATACACATCATAAAAAATAATCAGACAGAATTGTTAGAGATGAAGGTTGTAATACAGGAAATCAAAACTTCCGCTGAAAATATTGAAAGCAAATTAAATCTTGCAGATGATCGAATCTCAGATGTAGAAGATAGAACCTCTGACCTAGAAAAATTCACCAGAATGACTGAGAAAATAACCGCCCCCAAAATGAGACTAACATACGAGTAAACCTAGATACCATTAAGTGCCCAAACATCTGGCTCCTCAGTATCCCAGAAGGTGAAGAGACTAATAAGGGTATTGATAATCTATTCCATGAAATCTTGGAAGAAAACTTTCCAAAACTAGAGAGGCACTCTAATATTCAGACTCAAGAAATACAAAGAACCCCACATAGAATGGACCCAAGAAGATCTTCCCTGAGGCACATCATAACCAGATTGACTAAAACCACAGACAGAGACAAGATACTAAAATTGGCAAGAGAGAAATGTCAAGTTACTTTTAAAGGGTATCCCATAAGGCTAACATCAGACCTCTCATCAGAAACAATGCAAACAAGAAAAGAGTGGGAAAATATATTCAAAGTGTTAAGTGAAAAACAATTTCAACCAAGAATACTATAGCCAGCAAGATTATCTTTCATATGGGAAAAGAAGACAAAAACATTCTCTGATGAACAAAACCTGAAAGAATTTACCACCACCAGACCAGCTCTCCAAGAATTCCTGAAGGGAGTGCTATACCAGAAAAAACTGAAGTCAGACACACAGAAGTAAGAATACAAGAAACAACTAAGAGAATGGCCAGCCTAATGGTAGGAACAAGTCCAAAACTGAATGTTAACTTACAGAGTTTAAATGGAAAAATTAGACCACAGTAACACTGCGAATTCAATAGAAGAGAGATTAATTACTTGAGTCTGAACTAGTGAGATAGAATTTTTTTACTTTAAAGCATTACTGATTTTTTTCGATGCTTTGATTTCCATATTTAAGGATTTTTGTCTTCTCTTGAACTGTTGATAAGTTCATCTACCTGCTGTTTGAAGTGAATCCTAACCTTTTTTCTGGCTTTAAGTTTTATGCAAATTTTTCTTAACATTTTCTTATTTTGATCTATTAAAACTAAAACTTTTTTGAAATTAAAAAATTCATTAAGAAATACATATTAATACCTATTTAATGACTGCAGTTTGCTATACATGCCTAGCAAGGTGCTACTTTATGGTATGTTCACTTTACTCACTGAGGTTTATGCCTAAAGTCAGACATGCATTCAAAAATATGTATATATCAGCTATGCTTGCTATTGAAGGTGTTTAAATTAATTAAGATCTTTAGTGACTCGATAAAATGTGAAAAAAAAAGGAATGGAAAACAACTGTACATACCAGAGACAGTGTGGGGGGAGGGGGAGGGGTGTTGGCAGAGGGTGAAAAGTAGGAAATCAAGGGGGGGAGCAAAACTTATAAGAAACAAGAAATAGAAAATTATTTGTTGAGGGACCAGCAGTTAGCGTAATGGCTATGTCCCGGGA
>NW_006203745.1:102224-151994 GCF_000334495.1 Tupaia belangeri chinensis | reverse complement strand
TAGCAAAAACCTCTCCAAAAAAAAAAAAAAAATTTGTTAATGATAACATGTATGATAATATCCTTGATTGAGCAATATACAATATACACTGGATGGAAAAATCTCATTTTGTATACTGTATTGATATACAGTGAATTACTATAAATAATTCATTTTTAAAAAGAAAAAATAGATGGTGCAAAAAAAAGGAAATGTTCAAGAAAGGGTTGATTATGAAGATACTATTTACTAAGGTACTATACGTTGGGGAAATTAAAAGCAAAATTCAAGAACTCAGGGGTTTGTAGTAGCTCAGTTATTGGCCCTTGGCCAGAAGTTACCCAAGGAGGGAGAATCACATAGAGTCATTTGGCTTGAGATAGTCAGGGATTCTTTAGTTGAGGGATACATGAAACAGTCTTGCAAGGAGAGTGTCCAGAGATAAGCATTCTCGTCTTACCCTCTCACCTCTCTCTGGTATACTGTTGTGTCTTCCCAATGGCTGAATCCAACTGAAAGCTGGAAGGCATAAGAGTCCACTGATGTCCGTGCAGATTAGCATTCCAGGACAAAGATTAGGGTAGAGAAGGATGGAGCGTGGAGAATGGATTCAGGACGAATAAAGGCACACCAAAGGCAGAATAACTATTATAGGATATCTCATATAGAGAGAAGATAGATGATCCCTTCCTAGAATATAAAATGTTATTGAGGGGACAGCAGGTGGCATAGGAGTTAAAGTGCTGGATCTCACATGCCCAACTGCATGGTTTGAGGCTCAAACCTAGAGGCTTGAAAAATCACACTGGGGAAAAAAAATCACACTGGGAGTATGTGCATGTGTGCCCAAAGTCCCAAGAGGAGAATGGAGAAGAGACTGCATCATGGCCATTCTCCCTATGGGATGATTTTTCACTTGCCCTCTCTCTCTTTGTCTCTCTCAGGCAAGCACACACTCCCTACAGTAAAAACTAAAAAAGATTAGAGAAATAAATTGTTGGCTTGCTTTCTTGGAAGTAGCAGAAATATTCTTGATAAGCTCTTCTATCTGCACCTTGATTTCTTCTCCCTGAAAATATGTACCTTGTCTTGAAACATTCAGGGCTGCCTTGAAGAGGGTATTGGAGAGAGTCTCCCTAAATAATTGTATTGCCATTGCAACTCCAAATCATTTTTTATAGGTGAGGTACTATGTCCAAGGATGCATTATAAATTGAGCAATCTCTTTGTCCCCAACTTTAATTAATGTAAAATCTTTGCTGGCTTCAAGTCAATTTTAAGTCAAGAGACTCTATTTGCTAATTACAAAATCAGAAATCCTGTGGAGTCATGCCCATTTAAGCCTTTGATTTGCTGAAGAAAGGAACAGACTAGGCCAACTCTACATCATACCTGGGAGTTCTGCCTTTCCTAGTAACTGCTTAATTGCCCTTGCATAGACCTGGATGAGAAGCAATAGCTAAAGTATAGAGGGTGGGGATTGTCCAGCTAGGCAGGAGTCTTCAGAGATGCTTAAAAAGGTTTCCCCGGTTTTTCTGGCTTCTTCTAGATTTTTCCAATCCAATAATAAGGATCCTGGTCTTTCCAGATTAGTACAGTAAATACAAACTATGGCACAGAACTAATCTAGCTAAGTTACTTCCTGAACTTCCAGGGTTTCAAATCCGGCTATAGTAATAAAAGAGCTTCAATTAATGAAACTATGTGCTTGTCCTATGGGTCCATGTCCACATTAGATAAAAATTAGTGTCTCTTTTATATTATATTCCTAAAGACAGACATTAATACCCCTTGAATTAGATGCCCAAAGACCTAAAGAAGTATCCAACACTCTTAAATGCCTCCAGTATTCTGGTATTATGGCCACAAGCTCTTTGGCCTCAGTATGAAGAATTATTTACTCAACAAATATTTCTTTATAGCCCCTCCATATCTCACACTCTAAGAGGTGCTGGAGGATACTTTATAAACATAGTCAACGTCCCTGATTAATGGAGCTTTAACTTTAGGGGAATGTATCAAAAGTCTGAGAAGTAAAAGACTAGGGGTAGGGGCTGACAGGTGGTGTGATGGCTAAAGGCACTGGATTCCCACAAAACCAACCATGGTTTGAGTCCCGGACCTGGCAGCTTGCTTTCTCCCTTTCCCTTTCTTCCTCTCTCTCTCTGGTCAAATTAAAAATAATAATAATAACAAAGAGTTTAAGTAAATAAAAAATTCTTAAAAAAATATAAACTAGGTATGATAGTTTATAGCTGCTGCTTCACTGCATGTCAAGGACATCCACCTTCCTATTCAGGGATTAAATTATCCTCACTTTCCTCATAACTCTTCCATATCTGCTTCCATATATAGATTTTGACACTTAAAATTTTAAATTTCTATATTTATTAGTACTCATTTAGTTGAAATTATGACAGAGATACTTGAGTAAGGAGTTATTTTTTTTGTTTTGATTTTAAAGAGAGGCTTTTACTGTAGAGCATGAGTGTTTGCCAAAGATACAGAAAGTAAGAAATCACCCCCTAAAGCAATGGCCATGCCGCAATCTGTTCTTCATTCTCTTGTCTCTCCATTCTCCTCTCGGGATCTTGGGCACGCATGCACACGTGCCCAGCATGAGTTTTATGGTGTGACCATGCCCCATGAGGCACGCTTTTTTACCTCTCTCTCTCTCTCTCTCTCTCTGGTAAGAGTATGCACCCTTGGAGGAAAAACATTTTTTTTTCATTTTAATCTCACTTGATTTCTTGTGAGTGAAAAGAAGCTTAAACCTGGAATTCTATATCTAGCCAAATCCTTAAGTAAGCAAAGGCATTTTCAGAGATAACACTGAGAATCTGTTGGTCTGGTTTTCAAGTTTTCTGTGAGTTTAGTTTAATATTAAATATTGAATTACATTTTAGCCCTACTTCAGATACATGATACACCAGATCCTATTCCTGGGCCTCCTGCCAATTGCCTGCTATGTATGAATATATTCATTGTTTCTTCTGCCACTGAAGAGAGTCTAAGGAAGCTGCTCTTTGTTTATCCCTGTGATTAATATGTGTGTGTGTGTCTGTGTGTGTGTGTCTGTGTATATATACATATGTTATCCATTCCCCTTGCATCCCTACCACCCTACAAAGAATGAAATCTCCTATATTTTAGATTTACTTGAAACCTCACGGTCCAGGATCGATTCCCATCTCAGCAACTCATCCTTCTCTAATAACCTTGTATGTCTGCCAGACTTGAGTCATGGCCTCTCCCAATCTGGCTCGTTCAAATGCCACTTAAACTGTGGATACGGCAGATTAAAAATTTTAATAGAGCACAAGATTATATGTTCTTTTAGAGTTTAAGGCATGGGTCCATGTCCACATTAGATAAAAATTAGTGTCTCTTTTATATTATATTCCTAAAGACAGACATTAATACCCCTTGAATTAGATGCCCAAAGACCTAAAGAAGTATCCAACACTCTTAAATGCCTCCAGTATTCTGGTATTATGGCCACAAGCTCTTTGGCCTCAGTATGAAGAATTATTTACTCAACAAATATTTCTTTATAGCCCCTCCATATCTCACACTCTAAGAGGTGCTGGAGGATACTTTATAAACATAGTCAACGTCCCTGATTAATGGAGCTTTAACTTTAGGGGAATGTATCAAAAGTCTGAGAAGTAAAAGACTAGGGGTAGGGGCTGACAGGTGGTGTGATGGCTAAAGGCACTGGATTCCCACAAAACCAACCATGGTTTGAGTCCCGGACCTGGCAGCTTGCTTTCTCCCTTTCCCTTTCTTCCTCTCTCTCTCTGGTCAAATTAAAAATAATAATAATAACAAAGAGTTTAAGTAAATAAAAAATTCTTAAAAAAATATAAACTAGGTATGATAGTTTATAGCTGCTGCTTCACTGCATGTCAAGGACATCCACCTTCCTATTCAGGGATTAAATTATCCTCACTTTCCTCATAACTCTTCCATATCTGCTTCCATATATAGATTTTGACACTTAAAATTTTAAATTTCTATATTTATTAGTACTCATTTAGTTGAAATTATGACAGAGATACTTGAGTAAGGAGTTATTTTTTTTGTTTTGATTTTAAAGAGAGGCTTTTACTGTAGAGCATGAGTGTTTGCCAAAGATACAGAAAGTAAGAAATCACCCCCTAAAGCAATGGCCATGCCGCAATCTGTTCTTCATTCTCTTGTCTCTCCATTCTCCTCTCGGGATCTTGGGCACGCATGCACACGTGCCCAGCATGAGTTTTATGGTGTGACCATGCCCCATGAGGCATGCTTTTTTACCTCTCTCTCTCTCTCTCTCTCTCTGGTAAGAGTATGCACCCTTGGAGGAAAAACATTTTTTTTTCATTTTAATCTCACTTGATTTCTTGTGAGTGAAAAGAAGCTTAAACCTGGAATTCTATATCTAGCCAAATCCTTAAGTAAGCAAAGGCATTTTCAGAGATAACACTGAGAATCTGTTGGTCTGGTTTTCAAGTTTTCTGTGAGTTTAGTTTAATATTAAATATTGAATTACATTTTAGCCCTACTTCAGATACATGATACACCAGATCCTATTCCTGGGCCTCCTGCCAATTGCCTGCTATGTATGAATATATTCATTGTTTCTTCTGCCACTGAAGAGAGTCTAAGGAAGCTGCTCTTTGTTTATCCCTGTGATTAATATGTGTGTGTGTGTCTGTGTGTGTGTGTCTGTGTATATATACATATGTTATCCATTCCCCTTGCATCCCTACCACCCTACAAAGAATGAAATCTCCTATATTTTAGATTTACTTGAAACCTCACGGTCCAGGATCGATTCCCATCTCAGCAACTCATCCTTCTCTAATAACCTTGTATGTCTGCCAGACTTGAGTCATGGCCTCTCCCAATCTGGCTCATTCAAATGCCACTTAAACTGTGGATACGGCAGATTAAAAATTTTAATAGAGCACAAGATTATATGTTCTTTTAGAGTTTAAGGCTACAGTGAGCCACTAATAAATGAGAAGAAGTAAAACAGTCATCTAGCCTCAGATTTGAATCGTAGCCCTGCGATCTACCAGCTGTGTGACCCATGGCAAATTTTACTCAATGAGCCTAAACCTATTTTTATAGGGTAGGGAGAATACCTCCCAGCCCCTCCCACCAAGGTTATTGTTCAAAACAAATGACATAATGTACTTAAGGGAACAAGCAATAGTAGGCTGTCAATAAGTATTCCTCCCTCTTAATAGCCGTGTAAGTTCTGAAGGCAGAGAAAGATTAATTTATGCATACCTAACCTTTAAAAATAATTTGAAAATGAAAGTAAAAGTGTATGTTTCCAATCCATGAATAAAGAAAAGATAAAAGGAGGTGGATTGCACAAGGTGATATGTTAATTTACATATATTGCCATCGATGCATTGCTATTTAAAATCAAATTATTGGGCTTGCTGCATGCACAGTGATAATGCACTGTTCAAGAGAAATGGATCCCACATGCAACTGTGGTTCGAATCCCTAGCACATTCAGTGTGAAATTTCAGGCACACATGTAAGTGGCCAGGATCCTGCAGGCTGATGGACTGGAGGAAGGGGATTACAGTGTGACCAGATCCTGTGGAGTATGCTCATTTTCTTTCTCTGTCTCTATAGCTCATGTGCAGGCATGAGTAAAGAAAAAAATTAAAATCAAATTGTCAAATATTGAATGTGTAAAATATGTAGAGCCATTCCAATGTATTTATACCCTGTAGTTACATAATGTATTGTATAACTAAAGTATATAACAAGAAAACTTGTTTGCTAACTTACAGTGAGAAATAGTGTCGGTCTGATGAAGTGGATCATATTTTTCAGGTTGACTAGCACGTTCTTTCCTCATCAACAAATCTACTGGGAAAATCAAAGTATCAGACTATACCTTAGTGAGCATGAAAGCAGAGCCATAGATATTAGTTACGTGGTTCCAATATACCTGATATATCTTCCTTCACAATGAAGGATTCTGGAGGTGACCTGACCCCTCACCTTTTCCCCAGCATGATGTTTGTTTCTTATTTCTGGTGTTAGACTTTGGCACTCTGCCCATTTTTGTTTTATGGCTGGCAGGTCACCCTTCTGGCTGAACTGTTCTTTCTTCCATTTTGTTTTGCCTTGAAGCAAGGTTACTGTATCATCTTATTGGTATGAGAATCACTTTTAAGATGACTGTGGTGTAATCAGGATGGGTATCTTCTGTTAGGAAAGAACTGTGTAAACACAAAAAATGAGCTCCTGTTCAGCATCCTTATCCACAGAGGTGTGGTACTTTCATTTGGTTAGAGAGTCATTTCTGACCTTAAGCTGGTCAATGGCATGGAGAATACAAAGAGCATGAGACAAGAATAAGAGAAAGGTACTAAGGCTTTCATATGTTGGATTATTTTGAAAAAACCTTTCTACTTATATGACTAATTTTTAAATTGCTTGATACTTATGAAACATATCTATAAGTAATGTCCATTGATTATAAATTTTCATATGCTATATATGGTATGTTGTAGATGAAAAAGAGGGGAAAAAAAAGTGAAGAAAAAGTTGTCATACCTATGTACTAAGACATGAAGCAGCTAAATAATAGAACTTGTTTGTAAATATTCCACTTTATAAAATATTACTACTTTGCTTCCCAACATAGTTTACCAATTTACACTCCCACACACAATGTCTGAGCGTTCCTATGTTCCTCCATTGTTTCTCTCATTTTATCTCCAGTACTAGCAAATGTTTAACATATGATAAGGGTAGAAGTGACTTTTGATGAATGAATGAGTGAGTGACAACCAGGATTTGTTTACCACTGGGACAGCTAAAATACAAGTCCAGCATCAGCTCCTACTAGAGGGATATAAGGGCAGACCCAGCATTACGCAAGGATCTGTTCAGAGATGCAAAGTAGTGCAAACCACATAGAGGTTTTTGCCTTAGGGTGCACTAGCTAGCTAGAGAGACAGGGAGAGGAAAAGTGAGAAATTGCCCCCTGGTGGGGATGATCACACCGCAGTCCCTTCTCCTCCATTCTCCTCTCAGGATTTTGGGCACACAGGCGCATGGACCCTACATGAGTTTTGTTTTGTTTTGTTTTGTTTTTGGGGGGAGAGATTTTCACTGTAGGGCGCGTGCGCTTGCCAGACAGACAGAGAGAGACATAGAGACAGAAAGCGAGAAATCACCCCCCAGGGGGGATGGTCACGTCGCAATCCCTTCTCCTCCATTCTCCTCTCGGGATCTTGGGCACCGGCGTGAGTTTTAAGCCACCGGGTCCAGGACACGAACCGTGGTCGACTATGTGGGAGTCCAGCAACCCAGCCATTACACTAACTGCTGGTTTCCGACCCTACATGAGTTTTAAGCACTGGGTCCAGAACTCAAACTGTGGTTGACTACATGGCAGTTCAAGCAACGTAACCATTAGCCATCTGCTGGTCCCTCCCGGAGAAGTATTCGTGAATTCAGGAGCCTAACACTATGGTTTTGTGTCTTAGCACGATCTAACTGATGTACATATCCTAAAAAGTTTAAATACAAGCATGTGTGTATATTCATCCACCTCTCTGCTGAGAGAGAATAACGTATGTTCTTCTTCAGACATTCTGCATACCTAGAGGAGAGAGAGGAGGAGAAAACAACCCAATGATATCTTTAAATGATTCTTTTCTAAATTTCTTCAGAATCTGGAGGGTTTTTTAACTAACTAACTAAAAAAAAAAAAAAAAAAATAAAAAAAAAAAAAAAAAAAAAAAAACTAATTGATACATACTTGCCTTTTCTGTTTTTCTTTTACATCTCAAATTTTTCTCTGTCTCTCCTGCAAGCACACATGTTCTACAGCAAAAATCTCTTTAAAAAAAAAAAAAAAAAGAGTGGTGGAAACACTGAAGAAAGAAGAAACAGGATATCTTTAGGGTATTAGTTATCACCATAGGCTCTTTGTGCCCTTACACAGGCTTGGCTTGTGGCCCTAGAAGGGCCACCCACTTTGGCAAACCATAGACTGCTGACCTTGGTGGGGGCAGGGTGGTTTGCTGCCTCAGGGCACAGGCACATGAGGAAATTACAACAGGTAAGGATAAATGAGGCCAAGGCCAGCCAAGACATGGGCGAGCCAGACAAGCATCCAGGATATGTTCAGGCTACTGAAAAGGGAGCAGGGTAATTGGGAATTTTTAAAATAGATGGCAAGATGTCCTTTCCTCCTCTCCAGTCAGGCATAGCTAGAAGCCAGGCAAGTAGTTAGTAATTCTTTCCAAAGAAAAAAGAAATAAGCAACCCAAACCTTTATAATTTTAAGTCAGTCTCTTTCTCACACGCACACTCTCTCTCTCCCTCCTTGTCTTTCTTTCTCTTGGGCTGGCCGGTAGCATGGTGGATATCACATGGCCAACTGTCCAGTTTAAGTTGCAAACCAGCGCTTGAAAAACATGCCAGGCCTGGGACCAGCAGTTAGTGTAATGGCTATGTCGCTGGACTCCCACGTGGTCGACTGCGGTTCGCGTCCCAGACCCGGTGGCTTAAAACTCACGCCGGGCACGTGTGCGTGCGTGCCCAAGATCCCGAGAGGAGAATGGAGGAGAAGGGATTGCGGCATGGCCATCCCCCCTGGGGGGTGATTTCTCGCTTTCTATCTCTCTGTCTCTCTCTGTCTGCCTGGCGAGCGCACGCGCCCTATAGCAAAAACCTCTCAAAAAAAAAAAAAAAAAAAATGCCAGGCCTGTGTGTGCTAGAATGACCAAAATCCTGAAAGGAGGAAGACATGAGAGGAGAAGAGATCGCAGTGTGACTGTTCCACACAAGGGGTATTTTCTCACTTTCTCTTTCTTCCCGTCTCTCTCCTCAGTGACTGCATATGCCTCCTGGCAAATTAAAAATAGATAAATAAATAAAGGCTCTCAAATTCTATCCTCTGTCCATTTCTTTTCTAAATTGTACCCTTACCTGAATCTTAAAATAATTTTAAGATATCTCTTTTATTGCCCGTGGAAAGGCACATGCATTAATAATGTACGCCTTGCCCTCTTTGTGAAAAGCTGTATAGCAATGTTTCTAATGGAATAATTGCCAAAAGGTCCTGACACATCCACTCGTGTATGTACAAGCTCTCATTAGGCATGACAAATGCTGAATGATATGTAGAAAACAACTTTGATGAAAATCCTGACTTACGGCATAAGCCTTCACAGAAAAATTGTGCGATGTGTCACATATGCAACTTGGGATTGTGCCTTACGAAGAGTACTGTCGGTACACACATCTTGCTATTTCTCCTAAAACGTGATTGGAAAATAATTTCATTTATATCACACAACTGAGACTTGCAGCCAGAGAAGTATGTTAAAATAAATTCTGCACCAGAAATATTTGCTGAAAGGATAAATCATTTTTCTTAGGTCAGTCTAATGATCTTAAAGCTTTCCTTTCACATTGCAAAAGGACATATGTTACAAGGTGCAGGGGAATATCTACTTTTAATAATGTTTTAAAATGCTTGTATTGTTCCTAGAAGGCCCCTGAGAAAGAGAAAGAGAAAGAGAAAGAGAAAGGAAAGAAAGAAAGCTTCTCCCATTGGGGGCTGGTCATGCAGCAATTCTGTCTTTCATCTGTCCACCTCATCAGGATTTGGGGCATGGATGCACACACACCTGGCATATTTTTCAAGCCACCATGGCCAGAATTCAAAATGCAGTCGGCCATGTGGATCCCACTCCCTCAGCATAGTGCTTAACTGCTGCTGTAGCGCCAACTAAGGGAATGTTTACTTTTCATAAAGCCTGTGTACACCCTTCCTGGAAACATTTGAAGAGGAATCTTTCTATAACTATCTTTAACACTGTACTGAGGGAAATAAATGTGTATACTTCAACTAGAATATGATCAATGGACAAAGATAGAAAAAACGTAATCAGTAAGATCTGAAATATATTTCTTTTTGGCCTCCTTTCTTAAAATCAAGTAAAAATTTGGGACCAGCAGGTGGCATGGTGGCTAAGGCGCTGGACACTCCCACATGGCTGACCACGGTTCAAGTCCTGGATCTGTGGCTTGCTTTCTCACTTTCTCTCTCTCTCTCGCCGCGTGCTTCCTCACTTTCCCCTGTCTCTCTCTGTTCAAATAAAAAATAGTAACAAATGGAATTAAATAAATAAATTTTTTTTTGAAAAATCAAGTAAAAATTTTACCTTGATTTGACCCCTCAATTCAATAAGTATTTATATTTTCTCTATTGAAAAATTGCGTGTGTGTAAAACTTTATTTTATAGAGCATAATGGAAAATGCAAAGAAAAAATAAACAGATGTCTTTCTTCATGAACTAACACTTGAAAGTTTGAGTTTTTATAAATTTTACACACCAGAATGACAAACGTTTCTATATTGATAACCTTCATCTAAGAAAAAGCAAATGCCTGACTTATTCCTTTTGAATATGACAAATAATGCATCATTCTCCATTTAAGCTATCCTTAGTTTTCAACAATGAAATCTGCCTAATTGGACTACTTTGGGAGAGTTCAGAAATCAAATATTATTGGGGAACCAGCAGTTAGCGTAATGGCTATGTCGCTGGATTCCCACGTAGTCGACCGTGGTTCGTGTCCTGGACCCGGTGGCTTAAAACTCACGCCGGGCGCGTGTGCGTGCGTGCCCAAGATCCCGAGAGGAGAATGGAGGAGAAGGGATTGCGGCGTGACCATCCCCCCTGGGGGGTGATTTCTCGCTTTCTGTCTCTATGTCTCTCTCTGTCTGTCTGGCGAGCACACGCGCCCTACAGTGAAAATCTCTCCAAAAAAAAAAAAAAAAAAGAAATCAAATATTATTTAAGAATTTGAGGCAAACAAAAACAAACAAAAAAAGAATTTGTTGAGTAGAATAAACAAGTTGATATTTTTCACGTTTGCTTTTTTTAATAACATTTTTAAAGAATTATTTTTTACTTTAACTTTATTTACTTATTTCATTTTATTTTAATTTGACCAGAGAGGGACAAGTGAGAGGGAGAGAGAGAGAGAAAGTGAGAAAGCAAGCCACCGGGTCTGGGACTTGAACCGTGGTTAGCCATGTGGGAGTCCAGCACCTTTAACTGCTACATCACCTGCCAGGCCCCTCTTTTGCTTTTCTTAGATGTGTTTTTTCATCCCTGTGCGTCTTCAATACATTTCTAAATGCTCACCTAGAGGGGATATTATCCATACATTTCCCCTACTTCTACCAACGCCATTAAGGAGGAAAAGTTTAGTAGACGAGCCCCTTAAATCTTGGAGCTCATAGCTAGTCTTTTTTTTTTTTTTTTTTTTTTTTTTTGAGAGAGATTTTCACTGTAGGGTGCGTGCGCTCGCCAGACAGACAGAGAGAGACATAGAGACAGAAAGCGAGAAATCACCCCCCAGGGGGGATGGTCACGCCGCAATCCCTTCTCCTCCATTCTCCTCTCGGGATCTTGGGCACGCACGCACACGCGCCCGGCGTGAGTTTTAAGCCACCGGGTCCGGGACGTGTACCGCGGTTGACTACGTGGGAGTCCAGCGACATAGCCATTACGCTAACTGCTGGTTCCCCTCATAGCTAGTCTTTAGTTTGTCATCTCTGATACCAAGGTCCTCATCCTGGAAGCCACATATATGTGAAGCCACATATATGTTTATATATGTTTTGACTGCTTAATAGAAGATTGAGAGAAAATCCGTAAGGGGTAGTTTTGAGGATTTCAATTCTAGGATTACTGCTCTCCAATCTCTCCCTTGTTTTCTACGCAATGTCAAAATCAAATGCTTTTTATCTAGATGATTCTTCTGATATCCTAAATTTGGGCAGAAGTTCCTGCTAATTCAAATCTGATGACAGAAACCATAATGGCCCAGCCCTATCGCAACTCAAAAGGAGAAAGATGGTCGGGTCAGGAAAGAATACAGCATCCTACCCTCAGATGCACGTTGCAGGAAGGCAGGGGTGGAGCATGAAGAAAGTGCCTCACCCATGTAAACAAAGCCCATTAGTGTGCACTACTCAGCACCAGAGCCTCTGTAGCCAAGATGTGGGATGACGCCAGAGTTTATAACTACCTCAACTGCAGCATGTTGAAAAGATTATTTCATTCAACATACGTTAGGGGTTAGCATTATGAGATCATTTAGTCTTGAATTTTTACTTTGGCCTTTGTCTCTTTTAAATTATTGTTATTTATTTTATGCAAGAGAGAGGTATTTTTGACAGGATCTTGCCATCGTCATCCTCTATCTCGGCCTCCCATTTAGCTCAGATTGCAAGAGCATCTTTCCAATCCTGGCCTGTCTAAGTTGGCCTAGGAACTGACTCTGGGCCTCCCATCTGGTAGCCGCATGCCACTGGTTATACCACCTTAGCTAAGCCTAAATTATTATTTTAATATCATTCATACCTGAAAAATCATCAAATCCCCAATTAACAAACTAATATAGCCGTTGAGAAAAAAGATTTTCACATCATTTCAGTTGTTCCTTTATATTAAACAGAGTTGACCTTTTTTTCCCCTTAAAATTGTACATACTAGGACCAGTGGTTGGCATAATGGCTATGTTGCTGGACTCCCATGTAGTCGACCTAAGGTCAAGTCCTGGACCCGGTACCTTAAACTCATGCTGGGCGCGTGTGCGTGCATGCCCAGGGTCCCCAGAGGAGAATGGAGGAGAAGGCATTGCGGCATGGCCATTTCCCTAGGGGGCAATTTCTCGCTTTCTATTTTTCTGTCTCTCTCTGTCTTTCTGGTGAGTACACACTCCCTATAGCATAAACCTCTCTAGAAAAAGAAAAAAAAAATTGTACATACTAGGGCAAGCAGGTAGCATGGCAGTTAAGGTGTTGTACTCCCATGTGGCTGATTGTGGTTCAAGTTCCAGACCTGGCAGCTTACTTTCTCACTTTCCCTCTCTCTGATCAAATTAAAATAATAATAATAATAAATGAAGTTAAATATTTTTTCAAATTGAATATACTGGGGCCACCAGGTGGCATGGTGGTTAAGGTGCTAGACTCTCGTATGGCCAACCATTGGTTCGAGTCCCACACCTGAAAATCATACTTGGCACATGAGTGTGCATGCCAGAAGTCCCAAGAAGAGAATGAAGGAGAGTGGATTGCAGTGTGGCCATTTCCCCTGGGGGGTGATTTCTCACTTTCCATCTCTCTGTCTCTCTCCGGTGAGTACACATACCCTATGGCAAAAACCTTAAAAGAGAGAGAGACATACTGGTTTAATTATTACATAATTACATTTTAAATTCCCAGCACTACAAGTTCCTTATTCCACTACTCTTTTTCTTTTCAACTATATCTCGGCTATCATCTATTTATCCTGTCATTTGTAATAGAAAAATGCCAGTTAAACTAGAATATATCATTGCTAACCAATCATTACCAAATATTAAAAAGAAGCATGATGAGAGGAGATTTCTAGATCCTACATGGCCAACTACATGGCTTGAGTCCCAGACACAGCAGCTTAAAAATATGCCAAGGTGCTAGACTCCCATGTGGTCAACCATGGTTTGAATCCCAGACCCGGTGGCCTGAAACTCATACCAGGCATGCACATATGTATGTGTGCACCCAGAATCCCGAGGAGATGGGAGTGTGGCATGGCCAACTCCCCTGGGGGAAGGTGATTTTTTCACTTTCTGTCTCTCTCTCTGTCTGTTCAGTGAGCACATGCACCCTGTAACAAAAACATCTCCAGAAAAAGAAGAAAAAGAAAAGAAAAGCATGCTAAGCTCATGTGCATGCTTTCTCACTTTCCCTCTGTCTCTCTCCAATGAGCACTCATCCTCTCTGACAAATTTAAAAAACAAAAGAAAAGAAAAGAAATATAGTGCTGTCTCAATGCAGTGGGAATATACCTCTAAAGTGAAGTTGGGTCCCTTTGCAGGATGGTACATCAGGTTTTCTGGTTGACTTATATAGACCAGGTATGTGCACAGGATGCTGGCTAGCTGGGAGGGCCGTGGGAGATTGTGTCTGTAAGGAATGGGCCGACCATGTGAGAAAATAGAAATGTAGAGCCTTTATTGGGAGTGCTTCTGGGCGAGGTTCGCTGATCCAACAGAGAAAGAGAGGGGACCAGAGAAGCGCGCTAAGGCAGCTAGGGTGGGGTTAAGCGATTTTTATAAGGGTATAGGGAGTGGGAGTGTCTTAGAGGTAGAAACAGTCCATGTATGGTAAAGGTTTAGAGGGAGAGCAGACTGCTGTGCCAGGTAAGGTCTGGTGACGGGTGCAGAGTAGAGCGCCATGTGCTACATCCAGGTTAAATCCAAGTACAGCACAGTTCTGAGTCTGATGACAGACCAGATCTGGGTTGCATCAGCCGACTGTGGTGTGATGTCCAACCCCCACGTGCAAGCTGTCCAGGCCGCCAGTCGAATAGTGTCATGAGACTACTAAGAGTACCTGTTTCTCTGTCTTTATCTCTCACTCTCATGAAAATAAATAAATAAATAAATAAACTTTTTAAAAGAAGAATCATAATACTCAGCGATACAGATATAGATGGTAAACAGAAACTGTTGATGAGTTTATACTAGTTCAAACCTGAAATTAAACCACCCAGCTAAACACACACATAAACTTATGCATGTACACAGAGATGAAAAAGTCCATAATGTAATAATGTCTGTACCTATCTTATAGATTATTTTTATTTACTTCTTTTTGATTATCAATACTGTATGAAGTTTCCTCACTGAATATTTACCATTTTTAGGTTAAGAACAAATACAAAATTTCCTTTTCCTTAAAAAAAGATGATCTCATGTACAAAGGATTTTATTCTTTTTATTTTAATTTTTTCTAAATTTTTCAGTAACTATATAAGCAATGAGTTATTATTTCTAAAAAGAACTTGGTGATTAAATTATTCATTTTTAGAGCATGGGTGATGGAATTTAAGATATAAGCACAATTAAAAGTACACTATAAGATATAATAAACCAACAAATGAAAAAATGTTATGGCTGCAATAAAAATGGACATTCTGGACCCAGCTTTGGTTCTGACGTAGGCAAAGTCACCAAGCAGCATTCCCACTAAAGTGAGCCTTTGCACCAAGTCCTACCATCCACCTATCCAGAAAGATAGACAGCTAAAAGGGTTTGCAGTAGAGAGAGCAAGAGAAGTTTAGTCACAGCATAAAGTACTGAATGAACTGTTTGATCATTCAACATTAATTTGAGTTAGGAAATTAAGCAAAAAGACTCAGGAATAACTTAAGGAAAATTGTAGTCTGTACACGAGCAGAATGTGCAAATAATTGCACCTCCTGAACCAAAAAGTCTATTCATTACTAAAGTCAACATTCATTCTCTCTCTCTCCTTTTTTTTTTTTTTTTTTTTTGGTTTTCTCCAGAAGCAAAGAGAAAGAGAATGTGAGATCAAGCCAAAGATATGGCTACACAATTCCTTCTCAACATTCTCCTCTTGGGATTTTGGGCAATGCACACACATGCGCCTGGCATTTTTTCTTTTTTTTTTTTTGAGAGGTTTTTGCTATAGGGCGCGTGAGCTCGCCAGACAGACAGAGAGAGACAGAGAGACAGAAAGCGAGAAATCACCCCCCAGGGGGGATGGTCACGCTGCAATCCCTTCTCCTCCATTCTCCTCTTGGGATCTTGGGCACGCACGCACACGCGCCCGGTGTGAGTTCTAAGTCACCGGGTCCGAGACGCGAACCGTGGTCGACTACATGGGAGTCCAGCGACATAGCCATTACACTAACTGCTGGTTCCCCCCACGCCTGGCATGTTTTTTAAGCCACCAGGTCCGGTACTTGAACTACGTAGTCCCCCATGTGAGATCTAGCCTCTTTAACTACCACACTACCTGGCTGACCCCAGTGTCCTAAATTACATTATGTTACTTATGAGGGAAAACGCCCAACATAGACAGTGCACAACTAAAGGAACAACTCTCACAAGTCTGTTCATGTTGTTTTGAAGTGCTGAGTCAGCAATACCATGTTGGTGGAGTACTCAAACTTGGCCCCTTGGTCCCATCTTGACAACATTCAAACATTTTTAAAATGTGCACATTAATAATTGGTCACCTGCTGGACCAGCAGTTAGCATAATGGCTATGTCACTGAACTCCCAGGTAAATGACCATGGTTCTAGTCCCGGACCCAGTGACTTAAATTCAAGCTGGGTGCATGTGCCTGCGTGCCCAAGTTCCCAAGAGGAGAATGGAGGAGAAGGGATTGTGGTGTGGCCTTCCCCCCTGGGGGGTGATTTCTCCCTTCTGTTTCTCTGTCTCTCTCTCTGTCTTTCTGGCGAGCACATGGCCCTATAGCAAATAATGATAATAATAATAATAATAATAATAATAATAATAATAATAATAATAATAATAATAATAATAATAATAATAATAATAATAATAATAATAATAATAATAATGATAATAATAATAATAATAATAATAATAATAATAATAATAATGATGATGTCACCTGCAAAATTTCTCTAGGAGTTTGCCTACCAATTTCACTACTCAAAGAAGCAGTCGTAACTGTTGATGTGTATAGTTGTTTTTTTAAAAAGTCTCAAGATAGATAGTAATTATAGTACCTGGGTGGGTGGATGTAATTTGGGAGTTTTAGTCCCCAGATCCCTATCTACAAACTCCCTCACAATGAAACTTTGTCAGACAAAGGCTTTCATACATTACGGGAATCTCAAACTGCCTGGAGAAGAGAGGGTGTAGTCACCTCACAAGGAAGCCAGGTGATGCTTTGGTTACAAAGCCCTGAGGCAGAAGCTGAAAACTGGTCTTTGGCTTCCTCCTTTTGTTTTTTGTCTTCTAAATACTCAACAGACTCATTCACACTTACAGTTTGAATATTTGAACTTTCTCAGAAATTAGCAGTTTCTCACTTTCAGAAAGCAAAGAATATCATTTATCCAGGGAAGAGGCAGTCATTTACCAGTAGATAGTTAAATCCTTTCATTTTTAGCTGCTTAGATGTGGCTTGCTCTTTTGTACTCTGTCAGCTAAAATAATCAACTAAAAGTGTAATGTGTGTTTTAGATGTCTTTTCTACTATCATATAAGCAGTGTCCTGAACTAATTTCTAAGAGGTTACTGTAAAATTCTCATTTTATTGTAGGAGGCACTACTTTTTATTACTAAAGTGAGCAAGTTTTACAACTAGAAACACTAATGACACAGAGAGACCATTTCTGAATTGGGAGCCAGGCTTCTTTGTTCCTCTGAATAAGAGTTTAAACGATGTAACTATTAACATTATAACTATTATAATAATATTATAACTCATATGTAACACTATATTGACAGTATAACTGTTATGTGATCCAACAAAAGAGAGAGAGGGAGGGAGGAATAGGAAAGGAGCTTTCTGAATCAAATTGTAAACATTAGGCTGTGTGGACAGAAGTCTGACTACTTTTTCCTAGTTTTCCAAAATCCTTTCCAGAGGGCCTAGGTGTAGTCACGCCCACAAACATTAAGGGACCATTTTTTTTTCCCCTTTTAACAGGATTCTTCCTGCATCCTGTCCCTGGTATAGTATCTTTGAGATGTATATTCAACGGATTACAGTATATTCTTTTGCTAACCTCTTCCCAAGACACAGAACTTCCCTTTCCTTGAGATGTAGATTAAGCATTTCTTTACCAATCTCTTCCCTTTACCATCCTCTCCCAAAGCCACAGATCTTCCCTTCCAATCACCAACCTAGAAATTGTGGAACCCACCTATAACCTACAAGCCCCCCCCCACCCCCCCCACACACTCACATATTCTACCTCTTTGGGCCAGACCAGTGGAAATCTCTTCACTAATTTTGTCTGTCAATCTTAAATAAAATAAAAGGAACCCCTGTCTGTAATCACCCTGTGAAAGGCGTGTATGCCTCCTCTCTGGGTCTAGGTCACTCATAATTCTGCTTGGAAATAAACCGCATTAATTATTAATTATTAATTTTTAGAGTTGGTTATTTTCTGTGGACAGTTGATATATTTAACATAGCTGCTTCTAGACACATCTTGCTATTCAAATAAGAATCCCAGAAAAGAGAAAAAAAATAAAGAACAGAAAGAATCCCAGAAGCATAAATACTCATATTTATTTGGGATGGAGTCACCCTCTGAAAAAAGGAATTCATACTAAAGCATTCATCTCTACCACATCACCACACCCTTTAAAGATTGACAGTTTCTAAAATCCCTCAAATGTGATTTAAGAGCCATCTCCCCACCCACCTACCCCCACCCCTGTCTGCAAAGTTCAACTTTTCTGCTATCTGGTCTACCTGGCAGGCTAAATTAGCCTTCCTTCTCTTTACCTGCTGAGTACCTTATAGATACTTTTATTATCATTGTAATGAATACATATAATGTTATTAAGTGCTGGACATTGTTCTAGGTTCTTTAGATTATTAACTCATTTAAACTTTAAGTAACCCCGTGAGGAAGGTTCTATTACCATTCCCATGGAGACACATGCCCAGTAAATTCAATAACTGGTATTTGAACCCAGGCAATTCAGTTATGAATCCATGCTTGTAATCACCATACTATTTCATCAAATTGTAACAGTCTTTACATGTCTAAGTCCTTCTTATGAGCAGACTGCTCACTCCTTGAGGGTCAAGGTTGTAACTTACTCATCTTGATATCCTGAGTAGAGTTAAGGATATTAATAGTTTTTGTTGAGATGAATTATAAACACTCTACAATCTTTATTCTTTCAACATTCATAGTGTATACTGTACTTGGAATGATCTCTGCATACTTGGTATAAAAGATAAATATATATAAAGGAATGAATTCTTTTTTTATGACTAGGAAAACTGTGATTAAAGAGAGGGAGAGGAAATATTGGAACATATAAAATATAAATGGAACTTGTTTTTTAAAGTTGAGAACTTTTTTTTTAGAGAGAGATTTTTGCTATAGGGTGCATGCACTCACCAGAGAGACAGAGAAAGACAAAAAGAAAGTGAGAAATCACCCTGCAAGGGGGGATGGCCACACCACAATCCTTTCTCCTCCATTCTTCTCTCAGGATCTTGGGCATGCATGCACATGCACCTGGCATGAGTTCTAAGCCTCCAGGTCTGGGACTTGAACCACTGTTGACTACGTGGGAGTCCAGTGACGTAACCATTACACCATCTGCTGATTCCAAAATGGAGAACTTTTAAAGACTAAATGCTTAATCTTAGACTTTGAATAGTTTCTCTAAGTTTTGTTTCCTGATGTATGAACAGTATTCATAAAACCAGTCTGTATAAGGTTATAGAGATGCATAATTTAATTCTACATTTCATCAGTCAGGGTTAGTAATGCAATTAATGCAAGTAAAAAGAGGCAATTCTAATTTAAGCAGGAAAATATGTACTGAATTTTACACAGCTAAGAGAATTGCCAAGAAGGCTTAAAAAAAACAAGTTCTGAAAAAGGGACGGTGCAAAGGGCATTAGACAGCAGCCAGGACCACAACGAAAACATGGATCCAAGGTCCTAAGAGGACTGGTCCTATCATTGCTAGAAAGTGGATGTTGCCCCTGTAGGGCCACTACCTTTGGCATTGAACCTCATGGGCCATCACTAGTTCTATTTCCGCTATTGCCCTGGAATAGGTCGTTGCTTCCATATTGCTGCCATTATCAGAAGTCGAACCAGTTAAACCCAGAGTTATCTGGGTGGGTTTCTTTTATGATAACTCTGGTCTTTTTACTTCTGGTTCCTCTCCTGGGTGACTTCTCTCCTTTTCCCACGGACCGTCTTTGCTTGACAGCCAGGGACTAACATAACCAGCACACTTGCGCACATGCCTGCGATGCATCATTGAAGGGGGGAAAGGGTGTGTCAAAACCACAATGCTAATGCATGCTAAGTGAGCACAGGTAACTTAAGGACATGCCACCAGCCTAGTGTGCATGTTTGGCCTTGAGACAAGCAAGAGTTTGACCCTGAGGAAAGGGCAAGGTAGGCAGATGTTGGGATTTAATACTAACAGGGGACACATACCCTCTTCTTTTTTCTTTAAAAAATGTTTCTGAGAGACATTCTGCCGTAGGACACATGGGCTCGCCAGAGAGACAGAAAGTGAGAAATCACCCCCAGGGGGATGGCCATTCCACAATCCCTTTTCCTTCCTTTTCCTCTCAGGATCTTGGGCCCACACGCACACATACCCCTTATGAGTTTTAATCCACCAGGTCTAGACTTGAACCATAGTCGATCATATATGAGTCCTGTGATGTAACCATTATACCAGCTGCTGGTCCCCAGGTTACCCTCTTCTATCAGAAATTGTTGTTTTCATGCAGATTGATCAGGGTGGGATTTGAGGCAGGGGTGGGGTGGGGGGAGGGTAAATGTAGGCCTGCCCTTGCTCATGTCTGACTGAACCAAGCAGATGGAATTAGAGTATATGGCCTTTGGGACTTGTATTAAGATGCATATGGTGGAGAATTGGGACCAGTAGATGGCGCAATGGTTACATAGCTGGACTGCCACATAGTCAACTGTGATTCAAGTTCCAGACCCAGTGGCTTAAAACTCATGCTGGGTGTGTGTGCATATGTGCCCAAGTTCACAAGGGGAGAATTGTCCGACCCACCAACGGCGAACAGTTCCTGAGTTGGGGGGCGAGGATTAAAGAAAAGACAAGAAGACAGGATAGAAACGGGAGGACTGCCAGTCAATACCGGTCAGCTACGAGTTAAGTTTATTGCTCTGTTTTATACAGAAACATTTGGCTTCCTTAACGTGGGACTCAAAAGTCCTTGCTGAGTTTATCAGGTTGTTGTAACAATACTTGGAACATTCAGCACATAACAATTCAGACACCCTAGGTTAGGTCCAGACAATAACCTTGGTCTCCATCAGAATTGAGCATGGCCAGCCCCCCACCCCCTTTGGGGGGAGGGGGGCGATTTCTCGCTTTCTGTATCTCTGGTGAGCACATGTGCCCTATAGCAAAAATCTCTTAGGAAAAAAAAAAAATAGATGCATGTGGTGGAGAATTTCCCAAATACTAGGAAGGAAGTTTATACTCTGAGCAAAAACAACAACAAAAAAAAACAGATGTTTTCTTCAGATACTTACTGAGCTAGGTCTCACAATTTCTGGGCTCAGGGGGTAAAAGTCAACTCAATAATCCCTGCCTTTAAAAAGCTATATCTGAAGATATTTTATGAATAGAAAGATCTCAGAAATTGAAGATACTGCTATTATTATAATAACTTTAAATATTAATAAAGTTATATTAATAGTATTTTCAGATATGTTATTTTTACCCAGATTTATGTCAAGGTATTCATCTAATACACCATTACCTTAGTCTATTAAAAGACATGAGATTGGATTTTTATATATCCAGTGAAACTATTTTAAGTTTATTATTATTACTTATGTTTTTTAATTTGACCAGAAGAAACAGAGAGAGAAAGAGAATAAGAAAGCAAGTTGCTAGGTCCGGCACTTGAACCACGGCTCTGTGAGTCTAGCACCTTTATCCACCACATCTGTTGGTCCCATACAAGGAATGGTAACATTAAAACATACCAAATATAATAAAATGTTCTACATGGAAGCACAATTGCCTCTTGATATTCACATCTCACAGTTAAGAAAGTACTGTTTTAGGGACCACTAGATGGCATAATGGTTACATCACTGCACTCCAATGTAGTTGACCACAGTTCATGTCCCAGACCCAGGGGCTTAAAACTCATGCCAGGTACATGTTCATCTGTGCCTAAAGTCCTGAAAGGAGAAGAGAGGAGAAGGGATTGTGGCATGGCCTTACCCCTGGGGTGGTGGTGGTGGTGGTGATGGTGGTGATTTCTTGCTTTCTGTTTCTCTCTGCCTCTGGTGAATGCATGCACTCTATAGCAAAAATCTCTCAAAAAAAAAAAAAAGATGTACATGTGTTCTTGGGCCAGCAGATTGCGTGGTGGTTAAGACACTGGACTCCCACATGGCTTGCTTCCCACAGTTTGAATCCTGGACCTAGTGGCTTGCTTTCTCACTTTCCCTCTCTGTCTTTCTCTGGTGAATTGAAAACAACAATAATAATAATTTTATTAAATAAATCTTTTTTAGAAGTATTTATTTATAATTATTATTACGACTGTTCTAATTTGGTATAGGGCACCTATACTTGACATAGAGAGAGAAAGTGAGAAAGTAAGACACCAGGTCCAGAACTCGAACCTGGTTGGCTGTGTGGGAGTCCAGAGCCTTAACCACCATGCCACCTGGTGGCCCCAATAAATAATTCTTAAAAAAATAAAGATACACATGTGTTCTTAAAAATATACATAGTATTGGGGCCAGCAGGTTACATGGGGGGAAAGGTGACTAGATCCCACATAACTGACTGGCAATTGGAGTCTCAGACTCGTGGTTTGAAAAACATACCAGGGACACGTGCCCAAAATCCCCAGGGGAGAATGGAGAAGGAATTGTGGCATAGTCATTCCCGCTGGGAGTTAATTTCTCACTTTCTCTTTCTCTGTCTCCCTGGCAAGTGCATGTGCCATATAAATATGTGTGTATGGATACACACACACATATATAGTTTCATCTTCTGGGTATATGTATTTAACTTATAAAAGAAATTATTTTATAAATCTCATACTGTTCCTTTGTTCCCCCCACTTGCTATATGTTTAATGTTTACTTATTTCTTTTATGAGAGAGAGACAAAGAGACAAAGTGATAGAGACCCTTTACAGGGTCTTAACATGTCACGTCCCTCTTCTAGGCCTCCTATTCAGCCAGATTCCCAGGTGCACCCACAGGCTCTCCTGGTGTGTTCAAGTTGACCTGGTATCCAAACACAGACCTGTTAAATAATGTCATGCAGTGAAACCTAACTGCTTTTACCATGGCTGGGCCCACTTGCCATTTTTATTTTTTTAATTTGCTATGCAACACACACACACACACACACACACACACACACGGTACTCCCTCACCGAAGAGAGATAGAGAGGGAAAAGAATGGGAAAGTGAGAAAGCACCCCCCCTTCCCCGCCATGATCAGGTGCCTCTGCCTGCAAGGCCGGGGCTGGGGGGCAAGGGGGATATGGGGATATGACCACAACTTCCTTTAATTTCCACTTTCTTGCAATGCAAAGTAAAAGAAAAACAGATCATATCCTTGTTAGAGCTTTTGCTAGCCTTGCACCATCAGCACAAGGATTGTATCTCCACTTGTCTTTAAATGTCGCTATTGTGTTGCTCAGATCTGGCTGCTCTGTACAGCCAGACTGTAATTTCTTCTCTGTTCTCCTCTTAGGATTTTGGACATATACGCACACCTGCCTGGCAGATTTCTCAACCTTCCTGGTCCAGGACTAGAACCACATAGTTGGCTATGTAAGATCCAGCTGCTTTAACCAACATACCACCAACTTGCCTGCCACTTGTTGTATTTTAAGTCATCTAGGTTTATATGAATCTGTAACATTATTTCTTTTTTAAAAAATAGAAGTGTGTCAGGACCAGAAGATAGCATAATGATTACATCGTTGAACTCCCACATGGCTGACTGTGGTTCAAGTCCCGGACCCAGCAGCTTGAAACTCATGCTAGGTACATGTGCGTGTATGTCCAAAATCCCAAGAGGAGAATGGAGGAGAAGGGATTGTGGCCAATCCCCTGAGGGGTGATTTCTCGCTTTCTGTCTCTCTGTCTCTGTCTCTCCAGAGAGCATACACTTCCTATAGCAAAAATTTCTCTAAAAAAAAGATAAAAAGAGAAGTGTGAAATAGTAAGATGGAGTAATTTTTAAAAGTTATTTATTTAATTTGATTTTTAAAGTGTTAATATTATTTCAGAGAGAGAGAAAAAAAAAAGTAAGCCACTAGGTACAGGACTTGAACTGCAGTCAGCCATGTGGGAATCCAGTTGCCTTAACCACCATGCCACCTGCTGGCCCCAAGAAGGATTAATTTTTGAAGTGTTGCCATGTCACAATTCTCCTGCCCCAACCTCTCAGTTAGCAAAGACTACAGGCCCTTGCCACCACATGGCCTGGCTTGTTTAGGTAGGGCCAGGAATTGAACCCAGGCCTCCCATGTGGCCTCAGCCTCTGGGTAACAATCTCTTAGCAGCGCGTGCTACCATAGTTGGGCTTCAAGAACTTTTTTAAGAATTTGCCAGTGGCTGCATGCACTTGACAGAGAAAGACAGGGAAAGCTAGAAGAAGAAAGCATCTTCCAGTGAGGCATGACCATGCTGCAATCCCTTTTCCATTTCTTCATCCTGTCAAGCTCCTAGGCCGGGACTTGAACTATAGCACTGCCATATGAGATCCAGCTATCCTAACCACTAGGCACAGGGATAGCCCTAGAACAGTATTTCTGAGTGCTGCATATTACTGTATTATATGTTCTCTCATTTTATTTTCCATTTCTCTCTTGATGAACATCTTGACTTCTTCCATCCTTATTATCATAAACATTGCATTGGAAAATATTCTTAGGGACATGTGCAAGAGTACTAGAAATGTAATTGCTCCATCATACAGAGAGTTTAAGTATAGGCAATTTACCAGGCACTTCCAGGTTGCTCCCCGGAATGGCTTTACCAGTTTATTTTCCTTTAGGGTGTGTAGGAGGTTTCTTATTTTTCAATATCCTCACCATTACTTGATTTTATCAGACTTTCTAACTGTTGTTTTAGTTTGCATTCCTCTGATTACTAGCAGAGGTAAATAATTCTTCATTTGATTATCATCCATTTGGGATTCAGTTTGTGTATTTTTCTCTTTCAACAGTAGAATGCAAATTTCCTGGGTGCTATTACTTATATGTATCTTCTTTCCTTTTCCTGGTAGGTTTAAACAGAAATCTGTCTAAAGGAAAAGCCAGTTTTAGGTTTCTATAGTAATGGCTCAGCAATTAGCAGATGTTCAGTATATTCTGAATAACAATGAATAAATGAAAAGTGGAGAAAGAATGTTTTTTGCTATGTAACAAATAACTACACAACTCAATGATTTATAACAGTGAATGTTTTTTCACTCAAGGGGTACATACCTATCTTCTGATCTTTGTTACTCTGATGAAATCTACAGGGCTTGGCTTCAGCTTGTGGTTTGATTGAGGTCTGTGATGAGAGAAAATTATCCTTTAGATTTTAAAGAATTAGCTTATTGGGTGACATATTTGAAATAGCTTAACTTTAAAATATAAGAGAGAAAATGACATAGAATATTTACAACCCAGTAAGTCTAGTAAAACCCTGCAAACTGACTTTTCAGAAAAATATATTGAGTAAGATTATATTTAGTTATTCTCTCTTTATTATTATAACAATATCTTCTACTTATATTTTCTTACTCAATGTAAAAAAGTTTCTCTAATATGATATATTGTTTTATCACAGAGACTGTTTTATTCACATAGGAATAAAGCATCTACTAGAGGTTTGTTTTTAAAAAAAGTAAATGGGGGGACCAGCAGTTAACGTAATGGCTATGTCGCTGAACTCCCATGTAGACGACTGTGGTTCAAGTCCCGGACATGGTGGCTTAAACTCACATCGGGTGTGTGTGCATGCATGCCCAAGATCCCGAGAGGAGAATGGAGGAGAAGGTATTGCGGTGTGGCCATCCCCCCTGGGGGGTGATTTCTTGCTTTCTATCTCTCTGTCTCTCTCTGTCTTTCTGGCGAGTGCATGCACCCTATAGCAAAAACCTCTCGGAGGGGAAAAAAAAAAAAAACACAAGTAAATGGGGACAGCAGGTGGCATGGTGGTTAAGGTGCAAAACTCCCACATGGCTGATCATGGTTTGAGTCCTTGATCTGACAGCTTGCTTTCTCACTTTCTGTCTCTCTCTCTCTGGTCAAATTTAAAATAACAAATAAATAAATAAAATCACACAACTCTTTCTTTTTTGAGAGGTTTTTCACTATAGGGCACGTGCGCGAGACAGAGACAGACAGAGAGACAGAAAGTGAGAAATCACCCCCCAGGGGGGATGGCCAAGCCGAAATCCCTTCTCCATTCTCCTCTCGGGATCTTGGGCATGCATGCACACACACCCGATGTGAGTTTAAGCCACCAGGTCTGAGACTCGAACCGCGGTCGACTACATGGGAGTTCAGCGACATAGCCATTACGCTAACTGCTGTTCCCAAATCACACAAGTCTTTATAAAAAATTAAAAAATAAAGAGCTGACTTCATGGTGCAATAGTAATGCACTGCTTAAAAGAGGATGAAATTCCACATGGTGACCTTGGTTCAAAGCCTTTACCCAGTCAGCCTGAAACAAACTTGCATGAGTGCTCAAGATGTGACGGGCTGGAGGACTGGAGGAAGGGGGTTGTGGTGTGACCATACCCGATGGAGGATATTCCTATCTTTCCCTCTCCTGTTCTTTTTCTCACTGACATGTACATATATATGGGCTTTATCATAAGTAAAGAGAGAGAAGAAAAACAAACTTTCAGAAAATTACATGAAGTCACCACATGTCTTTTCTCTTTTTAAAGTTTTTGCCATAGAGCATGTGCACTCACCAGAGAGACAGTGAGAGGGGATGTAGGAAATCACCCCAAAGGGAGATGGCCATGCTTCAATCCCGTTTCCTTCATTCTCCTCCTGGGATTTTGGGCATGTGCTCACATGTGCCTGGTGATTTTCAAGCTGTCACGTCTGGACTCAAACCACAGCCGGCCATGTGGAGTCTAGCACCGTAACCACCATGCCACCTGCTGGTCCCACCAAATATATCTTTTTTTTTTGGAGAGGTTTTTGCTATAGGGCATGTGCACTCACCAGAAAGACAGAGAGACAGAAAGTGAGAAATCACCCCCTGGGGGGATGGGCACACATCAATCCCTTCTCCTCCATTCTCTTCTCAGGATCTTGGGCACACACGCACATGCGCCCAACGTGAGTTTAAGTTACCTGCTCCAGGACTCGAACCGTGGTCAACTATATGGAAGTCCAGCGACATAGCCATTATGCCAACTGCTGGTCCCCCCCACCTAATATATCTTGCAGCAGAGCTGCTAACCAGTTAATCAGCCAGTATTAATGACAATATATTAATTGTTAAACTACTGAAACAATTTCACATCCATGGTAAATAGAAGCTATCCCGAGCTCCTATCCTACGCCTCCCTACTGCACACCTGCTACAGATGTATTCATAATCCTGACATGAAGTGCATAGCAGAAGCCTCCAGGAACCTGCTCCAGCTGTCTGACTGGTCAGTATCCCGTGCTATACTAGCTGTTAGATATATATATATATGTATATGTATATATATGTAAAGTTTATTTATTTCTTCTATGAGTGAGAAAGACATAGAATGAGAAAGAGAGAAACAGGACCTCAAATATGGTTTGAATATCACAATCCAACTCCAGCCAGCGCCAGATCACAGGCACACACATGCCTGGAGTACTTAGGGAGGTCTCTGGACTTACACCAGGGACCTTCTAAGGTGGAATTGCTATGCAGTTAGGCACTGTTCATAGGAAGTTAGATTCCACAAGGCTGACTGGGGTTCAAATCTTGGCCCTGCTGGCTTCGTGCTGGGTGCACTGACATGGGCAGGATCCTGATGGGATGAAGAAATGGAGGAAAAGGAGAGGTGCCTTCTTTTTCTCTCTTTCTTGATCTCTCTTATGCATATGCACATGCTCTCTTGCATAAAAAAGAAAAGTGAGCAAAAATGTAGGGAAGTTTATTGGGTATTATAATACTTTTTATATATTTATCTAATTCCACTTATTATTATTATTATTATTTGACTAGAGATAGAAAGGGAAACCAAGAAAGCAAGCCTCCAGGTCCAGGACTTGAACTTTGGTTGGCCATGTAGGAATCTAGCACCTAAAACCACAACACCGTACTGTTCTATTCTTAAATGTTTGGTCCCAACACTTTGGTGTCAGAATACTTCTTCATAGGGAAGAATTATAATTGCCTTCAATTAGCCTATCTTGCCACTAGATGGAGAGTGTTGACAGTTTATGGTCTTGTAGTCAACACAGTCAGCCTTTAAAGATATTTATAATATAATTTGTATATCCAAGGTCTTGTCTTAATCTAGAAAGACAGTAATAACCTCATTTCCAAAGTGAATTTTGAAAAAGTTCTTTTTCCTCTAAATCACTTAAATATGAGTAAAATAGTCTTCTTTTATTGACTCCTCTAAATCTCATTATACTTACTTCTGAAGGAAAAGGAACATATTTAACTCCAGGAACAGAAAATAATAATAAAAAAATAAAACTTTCACCATGTAAGTCTGGGCGTTGTATATGAGCTGGGAGAAAGATCTTTTTCTTTCGCCAGGGAATTAATCTGGCTTCATTAAATCAAGGAAGAATACTTATTTCATTAGCAGATCCCATCAGGTTGAATAGGTCTAGGTGTTAGGACCTTTCAAGCTTCCTTAAGTCACAGAGCTCTTCCTGGTAGACCTTCTACATCCCTTGTTTTATTATAATTAACCAGACATTTAGGGCCTGCAGTCATACACCAGTAAAGCCCAGGCTCATCAAATTATACTGATAGATCCAAATCCTGACATTTCAAGTCTAGCATTTGCACCTTATTTAATTGGTTTAATCATAATCAAGTTACATACTCTTGTCTTTAAATTAAGGCCTACAAACCTGACTAATTAATTTTGTACATAGTAGGAGAAAGGAAGTTTTATTGGCATTTAATTGAAAGACCTAAAGAGGAATATCTACCTACCAATACAACATCACAGTAAGGGGTCACTAGATCTTAAATTTACCTATTTTTAAATTTACTTTTTAGAGAATTATTTTAACTTTATTATTATTATTTTAATATTTCCAGAGAGAGACACAGAGAGAGAGAGAGAGAGAGAATGTGAGAAAGCAAGCCTTCAGGCCCTGGACTCGAATCATAGTTGGCCATGTGGGAGTCCAGTGCCCTTTATCACCCTGCCATCTGCTGGCCCCAAATTTATCTATTTTAATAGTAATTATATGTAGATGAACAAAACAATCACACTAAATTTCCCATCATATGAGATTATTTACCAATGCATTGCAGAGAAATACTGCATAAACTGGTAGTCTAATAACTTCAATGTAGTTCACCAATGAGAATTAAACTGTTTAAACGTCATTGACCAAGAAATAAGTAAGTAAGTAAGTAAATAAATAAATAAATAAATAAATAAAACTTAAAAGTTTCAGAACGAGGGACCAGCAGATGGGGTAATGGCTGTGTCGCTGGACTCCCATATAGTTGACTGTGGTTCGAGTCCCAGACCCAATGGCTTAAGCTCATTCCAGTCACGTGTACATGTGTGCCCAAGATCTCAAGAGGAGAACGAAGGAGAAGGGATTGTGACGTGGCCATCCTCCCTGGGGGGTGATTTCTCGCCTTCTGTCTCTCAGTCTCTGTCTGTCTTTCTGGTGAGCGCACGCGCCCTATAGCAAAAACTTCTCAAAAAACAAAAACAAAAACAAAAAAGGTTCAAAATGAGGGGTCATTCTCTTTTAAAAATAAAAAAATGACAAGTGGGGGACCAGCAGAGTTTTAATGAAAATTCAACTTGAAAATGCATGAAGATTTTAGCTTTGGGGGCCAGATGGTGTAATGGTTACATCACTGGACTCCCACATTGTCGACTGGGGTTCAAGTCCCAGACACAGTAACTTAAAACTTACACCGGGCACATGTGCATACATGCCCAAAATCCCAAGAGGAGAATGGAGAAGGGATTACAGTGTGGCCATCTTCTGGGGGAGTGTGTGTTGGGGGGAGTGATTTTTTGCTTTGTGCTTCTCTCTCTCTCTCTGGTGAGTACACACGCCCCATAGCAAAAAAAAAAACAAAAAACAAAAAACAAGACAAAACAAAAAACCCAAAAACTGAAAAATGGATTAATCATCATTGTCAATATAGAAAAAGGATGGCTGGAAGGTGTATGAACTGATAAAAATTTTCAAGAGGGTAATTTTGCAATCATCAAAAACTTCAAAACTATCCATACAGTTTGACCCAGGGATTAATTTTTTTATCATAGGGAAGAAAATAAACCTTAAAAGTCTAAAATTCAAGGAAGGGTTCAATCAATCGCAATACGCCTTTCAATTACATTTCTGTTCCAGTAGATGTCTACTAGACGCTCTGTGCCTTGGCGCTTGGAAGGGAAAAACTACGTTTCCCATATGCCCTAGTACTTACGGTGGCGGAGGTGGGGAGGGTTCCGCCAATCAGAAGCTCGAGATCCGTGCGCGCGGGTAGGGCAGCAGCGTCCCTTCCAGGCCGGAACTGCATTGTTCTGCACGCTGCAGCCTCCGGGTGTGACGGCTTCCTGTCTCCGGACCGCCGGACTGGCGATGTGGTTGTGGCGAGTGGAAATTGTTCCCAGAAGCTCACACAGCGCCTGCGCCTACAATTAAAAGTTTGTAAGCCGTCTAATACCTAGTAATAAATTTCTTTCTGCTTAAGTATTTCTGCTGTCTGCAGCTGAACCATATTTAATATAGTGTCTATGCGATAAAATGTGACACATCAATTTAGAAATCGCATTGTCCAGTGTTATTTAATGATACAGTATCAATTCTGTAGCGTTTTTACTGACTCAAATCAGTTTTTCACTGACCGATGATTTGTCAGTCACCACTTATGCTAAAAACTGTTTTCTTAAAAGGCCTGTGTGTTTTTAGAGCAAATACATGTGTACGTGTGAGTAGTTCAATGTCATTGTGAGGAAAATTAAAAATGATTTTTTTAGCCAGAACACCTAAAAGGCTTTCCTTACTTGGCTTAGCAGTGATTTGTTAGTTGTACTACTCAATTTCTTTTAAAAACACTTATTTTTTAGGTTTGATTCGTGTATCAACTAAGGTAGCCTCTCCTTTGAAATTCAAACAAATTTGGCTCAAGCTTCTTTTACATAGATGTATTTTTTTTCTGCACTCTTTCTGGTTTCACGTGCTCAGCCTAGCCTTGGGAAAGAGAAGTGGGAGAGTGGCTGTTCTCTCAAAAATTGAGTGATTATTATTATTAATATTTTAATGAGAGATGTTTGCTATAGGGCGTGTGTGCTCACCAGAGAGACAGAGATACAGAAAGCAGGAAATCACACCCCAGGGGAAATGGCCTCACAACAATCCCTTCTCCTGCACTCTCCTCTTGGGATCGTGGGATGCTCTCAGGCACCTGCACCCGGTGTATTTTTAAGCCACTGGGTTTGGGACTTGAACCACCATCAACTATGTGGGAGTCCAGCGACATAACCATTATACCATCTGCTGATCACCATTGAGTGATCTGCTTGCTTTCTTCAGTCTTTATGAAAAGGTGAAAGGACATTTCCCATTTGATGAGAATTACATCACTTCCCTTAGGAGGTAGAAGCAGTGCAATTTTAGTTTAAAATGATTATTTTTCTCCTCCTTTCTACAAGGCTGAGTTATGACATTGTTTGAAAACTCTAAACCTGAGAACACACTAATAGGTTCTGTGTATTGGGATAAAGACTGTGAGCGTAGGACAAAGGTGAAGTAATTTAGAAGGACTGCAAAACATTTTCTGAAAATGCCCCTTTTAAATATTTTTCCTCAATATTTTAGAAAGAAACATGCTTTGAGCTGACCGGGGTTGAGAACTCATTGTGCAGCTCACCTTTGTTGCCCTACCTAGTCTTCCCAGGGGATGCCACACCCAGCACACCCCTGAATCAGTAGAAGTCAATCAATTTGGTATACAGGCCAATTTGGGATTTAAGATTGAATTCTGGTTTTAGTTCTTCCGCATAATTTTGTTTTGTTAAATAAATTAACCTCAGTTTCATTTTTAAAGATGTTTTTATCTTTAAAATGGGGTTATAATAGCACCTTCTTTACAGAGTTTTAATGAAAATTCAACTTGAAAATGCATGAAGATTTTAGCTTTGGGGGCCAGCAAATGGCATGGTGGTTAAGGTCCTGAATCCCACATAACTGACTCCATGGTTTGAGTCCTAGTAGCTTGAGAAACACACCAGGAACGTGTGTGCGTGCGTACGTGTGTGCATTCCCACATCTTTAAAGCAGAATGGAGAAGGGATTGTGGTATGACCATCCCTCATGTGGGGGGGGAGATTTCTTTTTTTTCCCTATTTTTCTGTCTCTCTCTACTCAGTGCATGTACCCTATAGCAAAACACACATACACAGCTTTTAAAAGTATAAGAACCTACATGTATATAGAGAAAAAATTGACCCAAACCAAACTTCATTCCAATCCTGATTTTTCTTCTGTATTCCATTTTTGCATTAATGACATCTTTGAGATGCTTGTCAAGAGCAGATGTTATTTCCTTCTCTACACTGGGTATAATTTCAGTGGTTTTAAAATTAGCAAGAAGAAAATTTCAGAACAGTGATAATAGCACCTACTACTCAGGTATTTAATAATACATGGAGAGTGTAAAATAAAATGATTATTACTAACAATAATTTCTGTCTCAGCGGAGATAATGAGAGCAGTGAGAATACTTTTTAAACATTTTAAAATTTTTTTTGGAGGACACGCATGCTCACCAGGGAGATACAGATAGAGAGAGAGAGGGAAAAGCAACCCCCTCATGGGGAATAGTCACACCACAATCCCTTCTTTTCCATTTCTCCCTCCTTTCTGGATTTTGGGCACACAAGTTCATGCATCTTGGCTTGCCTTTGGGTCCATACTCAAACTGCATGGTTGGTCACATGGGATCTGGCTACCCCAACCATCAGGCTGCAGAGCTGGTCCAGACTTCTTTTTTTCTTTTTTTTTTTGAGAGGTTTTTGCTATAGGGTGCGTGCGCTCGACAGACAGACAGAGAGAGACATAGAGACAGAAAGTGAGAAATCACACCCCGGGGGGGGTGGCCACGAAGCAATCCCTTCTCCTCCATTCTCCTCTCGGGATCTTGGGCATGCACGCACACGCGCCTGGCGTGAGTTTAAGCCGCCGGGTCTGGAACTCGAACCGCAGTCGACTACGTGGGAGTCCAGCGACATAGCCATTACGCTAACTGCTGGTCCCCAGACTTCTTTTTGAAGCAATCTCAACTCATGCTCCAAGAGCTTGACCACTTTCTGTGGGCAAAACTTTATGTCCTACTCTTCTCACTAAAAACCAGGAGCGTAATAAAACTACTACCAATAATAATGACAACAATAGTTATTGTCAGTACAACTTTGTTTTTTGAACGTTTACTGTGTTATAGGCCAGATAATAAATATGGTGTACTTGCTGAATCCACATGGTAGTTCTCTGAGTTAGAGATGGATCCTTACAGATAAGAACACAGAGTACAAAGTGGTTAACTTGATCAATACAACCAATCAAATAACTTTTTTTTTTTAGAGATTTTTGCCATAGGGTACATGCATTTCACAGACAGAGATGGAGAGAAAGTGAGAAATCGTTCCCCCAAGGGATGACCATGCTGCAGTCTCTTCTCCATTCTCTTGGGATTTTGGGCATGCACTCACATGGCCAGCATGAGTTTCAAGCCTCAGGGTCTAGGACTTGCATCACAGTCAGCCATGTAGAAGTCCAGTGCTTTAACCACCTCGATGTTGGCTTTATCAAGTAACTCTTGAGTGATAGAATCTTTGAACAGAGTCCAGTATCAATGTTCTTAAAGAGAAATGGCTAATGCCAACAGGTAGTGTGATGATTAAAGTGCTAGATTCCCACATGGCCAGCTGTGGTTCTAGTCCCAGACATGGTAGCTCAAGGATCACGCTGGACATGCCTAAAATTTTAAGATGAGAATGGATTGTAGCATGGCCATCCCCCCAGGGAGTGATTTATCTCTGTCTTTCTCTGTCTCTCTCTTGTGGGCACACATACCCTATGGCAAAAACCTAAAAGTAAAAAAGAGACAGATGACATTTTGCATAGTTGGGTTATCCACAGCCTAATCACTAGGCATTCTATTAATTTCATAGAAGTTGATCAAGTTATCATTTTAAAATGCAAATTCAATCATATTAATCCCTTGAAGCACTTGAGATGCTTGTTAAATGGCAAATTCCAAGGCTTACAACAGGCCCCTCAATCTGATCTGTGAAATTAAGATCAGGAATGTACATTTTGACAAATTCTCCTTGTGACTCTTCTGCACAGTATAGTCTGAGAACTTTTGATCAAGAGGATCAAGTTCAACCCCCTTATTTTAGCTAGGAGGATTGACTTCATCCTTTACAAAAATTGTTTACATACTCATTTCAAACTTCAGTCTTCTTTCTCTTATTTTTTTTCTTTAATAGGTTGTCCTTGAAAAAGCAAAATCTAGTTATTAACTAAGTGTAAATTTAACTACTTAGTTTTTAAATTCCTTTCACTCTTTTCCCATTTTATTACACCTTTCCCTCTTTCCCCATTTTATTCCCCCTTTCTCTGTTTTTCTTCTTTTTTTTTTTCTTTTTTTTTTTGAGAGAGAGGTTTTTGCTATAGGGCACATGCATTGGCCAGAAAGACAGAGACAGAGAGACAGAAAGCTAGAAATCACCCCTCTCAGGGTGGATGGCCACGCCACAATCCCTTCTCCTCCATTCTTCCCTCTGGATCTTGGGCATGCATGCACAGGATCCCGGTATGAGTTTCAGCCACTGGGTCCGGGACTGTAACCACGGTCGACCGCGTGGGAGTCCAGCAACATAGCCATTACGCCAACTGCTGGTCCCTATTACACCTTTCTGTGCTTGCACTGGCATGTCAACTGGTTATACTGGTCAAATGAGTCAGTTTAGATGAGACCATTAATTTATAGGAGCACACTTGTTTTAAGTGCTTTACAGGTGTGCATAGTTACACGTACACAAAGGCACTGACTTCACATCTGTGTTCCAGTTAGCCCAAATAATTATGAAATACTCCTGGAAGTTTGTCCCGGGAGATGCTTCATAAAGTGTGACTAAGGCCCGAAATTAACACAAGTGAGAAGTCTCCTATTGATTATTTATTTATTTATTTAACCACTTCCTACTCGTTACCCCACCACTGTTCAAAAGGAGGAAAAAAAACAGTGATATATAATTTTACCATATACCACTGACTGGGATAATAGAAAATTAGAGCTAGAAGAATCTTAAAATATTAAGAGCCAGACATACTTAATTTTTTTTATAGCATCTTATATATATATTTTCATGGACATAGCTCATTTTATGTTTTTTAAAAATGTATTTATTATATAAGGAAGAGGGGCAGAGAGAAAGAGATGGAGAGACAATGGCCCCAACAGGGTCTTGACACTGAGATCTACCTCAGCTTTAGCCAGCCCCAGGTTATGGGCACGAATGTCCCCAACCTACTCAGGGAGGCCTCTGGGTGCAAACCAGGGCATTGTATTTGATCACTGTGCCATTATTTGGCCTATCATTTGCCACCTCATTTGATGGTCACAATAATTTCTGGTTGACATTGTCTTCATTTTATAGATAGGAAAACTGAAACTTCGTGACTTGTACAAGGTCAAGGAAAATTTAAATTCAATTCCCTACTGAAGAAATAAAAAAATGATTGCATTGAGAACATTCTTTATAGAGTTAATTGGCTGCTAGTCAGTGGCAGAAACTAGATTTCTAATATTTATTCCTTTTGTCCTTCTATTCACCAAGCACTTTTTTTGGTGCTTCTTAGGTGCCAGACACTCTGCTGAGAATTCAGGGTAACTTATAATCTATCGGTCGTTATAGTCGGTATAATGGAGGCATGTACAAATGCTAAAGGAATGCCAAAAGGGCACCTATTTCTGTTAGGGAGAGGTTGCTAAGGAGGAATTCCTAGGTGAGATTTGGAATGAGCTGAAATCTATAAAGTAAAATGGTGTTTTTCAGGCAGTAAGTACCAAGAGAAAATTCTAGAAAGAAGGAGTACATGAATAATCAATGGGAGTTATTTCCCTATTATATGTTTCCTTAGTACTGTTTATTATTCCTGCTCTAGCAGTTGCCAGCCAGAGTTGTAAATCAGCCATTGTCTGTGTCTTAGCTACCTTTTCTCCTCCCCTCCGGCACTGTGCATGTTGAGGAATTATTCCCAGATGCCTTGCATGAGCTGATGGCCAGTCATGATAATCAAGGGACTTACTGATGAGCTTTTCAAAGTGGAACTACAGTGAGATTCTGGAAAAGTTACTTTATTCCGTTTTGTTTGTTTTGTTTTTGCCAGAGAGGACATGCCCTTGACAGAGACAGAGAAGAGGGAGAAAGCACCCCCTACTGGGGCATGGTCATGCATGGACAGTGTGTTTTCCAAACTGCAGGGGTGGCGATTCAGATGTTGCCATTTTTCATGTGCAATCCAGTTCCTTTAACCATGAGGCTGTGGGGCTAGCTTAAGAAAAGGTATCAAGGGACCAGCAGATGGCATAATGGTTACATTGCTGGACTCTCACATAGATGACTGCAGTTTGAGTCCTGGACTTGATAGCTTAAAACTTACACTGGGCACATGTATGTCCATGCCCAAAATCCCAAGAGGAGAGTGGAGGAGAAGGGATTGCAATGTGGCCATCCCTTCTGGGGGATTTCTTGCTTTTTGTCTCTCTGTCTCTGTCTCCCTGGTGAGTATACCTGCCCTATAGCAAAAAATCTCTCTCAAAAGAAAGAAATCAAGGAGACAGTTGACATCAAGTGAGAAGTCTGGCTGCATCAGTCATTGCTTTGTAGATGATAAAGTGGTGATTAAACAAGAGAGCTGTTGAACTTGCCCAAAGAGAGCTACTTAACTTTCAGCTATCCCTAAACATTCTTGTTTATAACAATTACAGATAGTTAAACCCAAACACACATAACGTAGTATCTAAGGAGAAAGATAATCTATTTTGATTGTGGTTTTGTGAAATAGAGTATAAGCATTTATTCTAGTATTAATTGTTCATTACTTGCTGACGGAATTAGGGCATGCAGTAGCTCATTTGATTGTCTTTTTTTTTTTTTTTTTTTAATGTTGCTAGAGAGTACATACCCTACCCAACAGAGATAGTGACAGACAGAAAAGGAAAGTGAGAAAGCATCCCTAAGGGGAATGTCATGCCATAATCCCTTGCTTTGGGTCTGGATTTCAAACTGCATGTTGGCAGTGTGGGATCTGGCTCCCTTAGGCACCAAGCCACCAACTGGCCCCCATTTGATTATTTATTTTTTAAATTACTTTTGTTCTTGTGAGAAAAAGAGGGTATAAGAGACATTAAGACAGCATTCCAACAAGGTCTTGACACTGTGATCCACTCCTAGCTTCAGCCCGCCCTGGATCGAAGCACATACATCCTGGTGTACTCAGGGATGTAGGTACCTGGTTCTCAATCGAACATTTCTCACCTTATATGATACTATTATGCTAATTTTTATATTTCATTTTTTCTCTTACATTTATTTTTTTGTTTGCAAATAACAAAAAAACTTCAAGTTATTTTAAAGGAAAGGGAAATTTTAAAAATCTTTTTTTTATTAAAGATATACATATTATCAGCATTTTTATACATAGAGATTATACATATATCTTTTTGTTTTTGTTTTTATTTACTTTTTAAATTTAAATTTATTTATTTACATTCTTTCGCTATACATCATTACAACATACAAAATGAGATTTCCCATCCAGAATACACTATATATTGGCTCAGTCAAGCACATCAACATACATGTTATCGTCAACAAGTAATTTTCTATTTCTTTTTTTATTTTTATTTTTATTTTTTTATTTTTTGGAGAGGTTTTTTGCTATGGGGTGCGTGCGCTCACCAGAAAGACAGAGAGAGACAGAGAGACAGAAAGCAAGAAATCACCCCCCAGGGGAGATGGCCATGCTGCAATTCCTTCTCCTCCATTCTCTTCTCGGGATCTTGGGCATGCACACACACGCGCCCAGCATGAGTTTAAGCCACCGGGTCTGGGACTCGAATTGTGGTCGACTACATGGGAGTCCAGCGACATAGCCATTACGCTAACTGCTGGTCCCTCCCATTTCTTGTTTCCTGTATATTTTGCTTTTCTTTGCCATCTTGGATTCTCTCTCACCCTCTGCCTTGTCCCACCTTCCTCCCACACTGTCTCTGGTATCCATGGTTGCTTTCTATGCCATTTTGTGGATTCACTAATGAACTTAATCTAATTATTTTCATTAGGAAGTGCAGCTGATATATGCATATCCATGAACACAAGTCTGACTTTAGGCATAAACATCAGTGAGTAGAATGAACATACTATAAAGTCGCACCTAGCTGGGGTTATATAGCTTACTGCATTGTTTTTAATTTCAAGAACAACAGTTTTCATGTTTTTTTTTCTCCTGAAACTTTTTTTTAATTAATTAATTTACATTAATTGCTTAAGCATCATCACGGCATACAAAATGTGCTTTTCCATCCAGAATATACTGCATAGTGGCTTAATCATGCATGTTATCAATAATTTTACATTTCTAATTTCATATATATATATATATCTCCCTATGTCTGACCGTCTGCCCTTTCCCACCCTCTTCTCACACTATCTCTGGTGTCTACAGTTGTCTTCCATTCCTTTTCCTCCCACATTTTATTGATCACACAGTTTCTTAAATAATCTTAACTACTTTCAATAGCAAGTCAGCTAGTAATTTCAAGAAAATCAATCTTGAATTGTTAAGGAAATATGCTTAAAACTTAAAGCGTGGAAACAGGTTAGTATTCTGTTCAAATAATAGGTACATGAACCTATAGACAGCTCAGGACAGGACAAAAACTCTTAAAACTAGACAACAAAGCCTAGAAAAAAAGCAGTAATATTTTAGTCAAAAGTCACAGCATGCTATTTCACCAGTTCAGTCTCATGTACTTAATCTATCTTGTGTTGTGGGTCGATCTTCCCAGTTGAATTCTGGGATATAATATTCAACTCCAGACTTATCCCTACGATTAAGTTGGCCATTTTCTTAGTTTTTGAACTCTTATTTCTGTGTGTCTGCATTTAATTTTACTGACATAGCACTCCCTTGAGAACTTCTTGGAGAAGTAGTTCTGGTTTGGTGCTGGTAAATTCTTTCAGGTTTTGTTCATAGGAGAATGTTCTTGTCTTTTCTTCCCATATTAAGGATAATCTTGCCGGGTAGAGTATTCTTGGCTGAAGTTGCTTTTCCCTTAACACTTTGAATATATTTTCCCATTCTTTCCTTGCTTGTATTGTTTCCGATGAGAGGTCTGCTGTTAGTCTGATGGGATACCCTTTGTAGGTAACTTGCCGTTTCTCTCTTGCCAATCTTAGTATCTTGTCTTTGACTGTGGTTTTGGTCAGTCTGGCTATAATGTGTCTTGGAGAAGATCTTCTTGGGTTGATTCTGTTTGGGGTCCTTTGTATTTCTTGGGACTGGATCTTTGAGTGCCTCTCTAGGTTTGGAAAGTTTTCTTGCAGGATTTCATGGAATAGATTATCAATGCCCTTATGAGTCTCTTTGTCTTCTGGGATGCTAATTATCTGGATGTTTGGACGTTTGATGGTATCTAGTACTTCTCGTATATTATTCTCAAATTTTGGGACAATTTTCTGTCTTTGTGGTGGATTTTTCTAGGCCAGCAATTTTCTCTTCTATGTCTGAGATTCTATGTTCTGTATGATCTAGTCTGCTTTTAATACTTTCAAGAGAGGTTTTGACTTCCTGTATTATAATCTTCATCTCTAACAGTTCCTTAGGTTTCTTTTGTAAAGTGTGTAATTCCTCTTTTAGATCTTGCAAGAATTTCCTCACCTCCTGGAGCTCGTCAGCTCCTTTTTTCTTTCTCTTCTGCAGTTCATTGTCTCTCTTCTCTTCCATCTCTGTTAGTTTCACCATTAGGAATGTTCTAAATTCTTTATCAGACATTTCCATGATTTCCATTGAACTGTCTGTGGATGCAGAGGAGTTATTCTTTTCCCTTGAAGGAGAGGTATTTCTTGCTTTCCCATATTTCTTGTGGCCCTGTAGTGATTTCTATTCATCTGATGGATAGTGTGTTTATTCCCATACTTGAAGTTCAATCACTCAAGTTTGTGGGCTGGATACTGAATTATCCGTGGAAAATCTTCATTTCGCTTATTCTCCAGAAATCACTAGTTCTCAGGAGATATGAAAGTGTCTTCTGAAGTCCTGCTCTCTTGTCTCTCCACTTTAGTTTGTGGGCTGGAGCCTGAATTATCAGTGGAAAATCATCTTTTTTTTTTTTTTTTTTTTTTTTTGCTATAGAGTGCATGCGCTCGCCAGAGAGAGAGAGACAGAAAGCAAGAAATCACCCCCCCAGGGGGGGTTGGCCACATCACAGTCTCTTTTCCTCCATTCTCATCTTGGGCACGCATGCACACGCACCTGGAGTGAGTTTAAGCCACGGGGTCCAGGACTCAAACCGCGGTCGACTATGTGGGAGTCTAGCGACATAGCCGTTACGCTAACTGCTGGTCCCCTATCAGTGGAAAATCTTCATTTTCCTGATTCCCCTGACATCATTAGTTCTCAGGAGCCATGAAGGTGTCTTCTGAAGTCCTGCTCCCTTGCCTCTCCTTTCATACATATATCTTAATGGCTACATAAATTTGATTGTATGAATATACTATAATATTGACCAATAATACTGATGACCAACAATTGACTAACAAGTCAATATTGTGGGTCAATATTAGTAAATATTAGTCAACTATTGGTAATATCCCTAATAACCATTTATCATTTTTTCATATTTTATTGATTCACAAAGGATCTTAACTAATCTAAATAACTTCAATAGCAAGTGCCGCAGATATAAACATATCTATGAACACATATCTGACTTTAGGCATAAAACTTAGTGAATAGACGAACATATTATAAAGTAGCACCATGCTGAGGCTGTATAACTTACTGCAGTCATTAAATAGGTATTTTCTAATGTATATATATATTTTTAATTTCAAGAAGAGCAATTTTGGCTTTAATAAGTCAAAATCCAACGATGTTAAGAAAAATTTGCCTAAGACTTAATGCCAAGAAAAAGGTTAGAATTTTGTTCAAACACTAGGCAGATACTAAAAACTCAAAAAACAGATATGGACAGTACAGTACTTATTACAGTATACTAGTAATATGTGTACTGTAATTTTCATCTGAAACATTTTTTTCCGTAGTCCATTCCCCCTTTTTACCAAAGAGGCACAAACTAACTTACTTGTAAAAATAATAATAAATTTAGTCTCAATTTGGTCTGTTATTTGCACAAAGCCCTATAAGAATACTAATTGATTTTGTTGGCCTTGCTGGAACCTTTTATAAGGAACTTCAGATTAGACTCTTTAAAAAGCCTCCCAAGGCTACTGAGCCTATTCAGGGATGCACCATCTGTCTGTGCCTTTAAGTACCTGTGTTGGGAAGGTTTTTGGTCCTGTCAGGAAGTGACATACTTTACTTATCTGCCAGACAGAACTGTTTATGATACCAGGCAATCTTTCCAATAACTTCTGTTGGTTTTCTTGAGATCTCCCTTAGTTCCTTAGCTTTCTGGTCATATCTTCAGAAATGACATTCATCAAAGCCCTAGCAGTAACCAGTATTTTAAATTTCTGGTGCAAGGTGACAGATATTATTGAACTTGGGTAAATAACCATTCTGCCACAAAATAAGAATACCCACAAATACATTCCAATTCCAGAGGAGTCTGCGAGAGAAAAGTTTATGTTTCAATTTCAAAAAACAAACAAAAATTATCAAATAGCTGAACCTAACAACAACTCAAAAGAAGACAAAAATCTTTAAATCTGGAAAATAAAGCAAAAGAGAAAAATCTGTAATGTTTTAGTCAAAAGTCATAACATTGTATTTCTCTTGTACAGCCTCACGTAATTAACCTCTCTTCTGTTGAATTTGCAGAGCTACTGTGATCCGATCTTTCCGTTAAATTCTGAAAGTTAACATTCAACGCTATTATTGACCTTGCTGGACTTGCAGAATCCTCCCTACCATTAAGTTGGCCATTTCTTGGTTGCTTTTTGTTCTCTTATTTCTGTGTCTGTCTTTAGTTTTCCTGGTATAGCACTCCCTTCAGAACTTCTTGAAGAGCTAGTCTGGTGTAAGTAAATTCTTCCAGGTTTTGTTTATCTGAGAATGTTTTTATCTTTTTTTCCCCATATGAAGGATAATCTTGCTGGGTATAGTATTCTTGGTCGAAATTGTTTTTCACTTAACACCTTGAATGTATTTTTCCTATTCTTTCCTTGCTTGCATTGTTTCAGATGAAACGTCTACTGTTAGCCTGATGGAACGTTTCTCTCTCAAATGAAACTGGACGTTTCTCTCTTGTCAATCTTAGTATCTTGTCTTTGTCTTGTGGTTTGTTCTATCTGGCTATAATGTGCCTTGGGGAAAATCTTCTTGGTTTGATTCTATTAGGGTCCTTTGTATTTCTTGGGTCTGGATATTTGAATGCCTCTCTACATTTGGAAAGTTTTCTTCCAAGATTTCATGTAATAGATTATCAATACCTTTATTAGTTTTTTTCACCTCTGGGATACTGATTATCCTGATGTTTAGGAGTTTAGTAGTATCTAGTGTTTCTCATGTATTATTTTTATTTTTTGGCTTATTTTCTGTCTTTTTTGGTGATGTTTTTTCAAGGTCATAGTCAACCTTCTGTATAATCTAATCTGCTTTTAATACTTTCAAGGGAGGTTTTGATTTCCTGTATTATAGCATTCATCTCTAACAGTTCTGTTTTATTCTTTTTTTATGGTGTGTATTTCTTCTTTCGGATAGTGGAAGAACTTCCTCACTACCTGAAACTCATTGCTTCTTTTCTCTTGTATCTTATGGGGTTGTCTTTCTTCCCTTGCATCTCTGTTAGTTGAGTTACCATGAATACTCTGAAATCTTTATCTGACATATCCATGAGTTCCATTGAACTATCTGTGGATGGTGAGGGGTTGTTCTTTTCCCTTGAGGGAGAGATATTTTCTTGGTTTCTCATATTTTTTGTAGTTCTGCGGTGGTTTCTGGTCATCTGATGAATTATATGTTTCTTCCTAATTTTTTGAGAGTTAAATCTGAATATTCAGAGGTGTGCAGGAGGATGTGATCTGCAGTCTCTCTGCAGTCCGTTTCACTGACACTTACCAAACAACCTGCACTTTTGTTGTTGGAACTGGATATTACAAAGGCTTCTCAGTTTCTAGAGAACAGGTGTACCTGGACTGAGCTGCGGGGTTTCAACTGAGAGTTCAGAGGCATGTGAGAGGAAATGAGCCACACTCTCTCTTCAGCTCTGTTCTTCTCACCACTGCTCACTTTGCAGTCTCTCTTCTCTTATTTTTAGTTATTTGGTGGTATATTTACGTTTGCATAATTTGTTCAAGAAGATTTCTGCAGTCAGAAGTTTGTGTGCTTCCCTTTAGTATGAGGAACTTCTTTTCTTTTTTTGAGAGGTTTTGCTATAGGGCGCGTGCCCTCGCCAGAAAGAGAGAAAGAGACAAAAGCGAGAAATCCCCCCCCGCGGGGATGACCACGCAGCAATCCCTTCTCCTCCATTCTCCTCTCGGGATCTTGGGCAAGCACGCACATGTGCCCAGTGTGAGTTTAAGCTACCCGGTCCGGGACTAGAACCACGGTTGACTACATGGGAGTCCAGCGACATATCCATTATGCTAACTGCTGGTCCCAAGTGTGAGGAACTTCTATACCAAGTTCTCTCCTCCACTTTCTAGCTATGGACCAGGGAGGTGAGTTGGAAGAGGGCAGCTACAACTTCTGACTGCTTACATTGGTACCAGAAGTGAGCAGAGCACCTCAGATGTAGATGTCTCCTTACAATAGCCCTGTTCTTTCTAGCTATGGGCTGGGAAGGTGAGTTAGAAGTGGGCGCTGCAACTCAGGGCTGCTCAGCCCTCATGTTCGTATCAGAAATGAGCAGAGTGCCTCAGATGTAGATGTCTCCCTGCAATGGCCCTTGGAAAGGGAAATTTGTTATAAAGAAGTAAGATTATTTCTCAAGTCTAAGGGTAGGATACATCTAAGACCTCAGGAAGAACTGCAACTGAAAACTAGAAAACTTAACCAACCCAAATGTGTCTCCACATTTCTCCTTTTGCATCTCTTCATTCTTTACTGGAAGATCACTCTTACCTGCTATTCAGTTCACATTATGGTCAAAAAGTGACTCCTGGGAGCTTCATATATTCATCATTATAGTTTGAATCACACAGAGAGAATGATTCCCAGTTAGATTCCATTTCCCCATTTGGAGAGAAGTGACTTAGAACCCATTGTTGTCCCTTTTTACTGTCATCAGCTGTGGCCAGGATGTACTGTAACATCATACAAATAGCTACTGGGAGCTGTGTGCCTGAGGGGCAGTTAGGGTCAGTGGGTGCTGAACCAGCTCACAGCAACTTACGAGAGTCATTACATTTTCAAAAACTTTGCAAAATAGTTAAACATAGGGATAATAAAAATTAAATTGTATAAAGTTATAGTTAATTATATTAAATACAGAAGTAACAAATATACAAAACTCACCACTTCTTGACTCTTTCAACTAAAATTTAAGGTAATCTGTTCTTGAGATTATTTATTAATACACTTACATCTGTTTCAGCTGCATGGTTGAAATACTGTAAAATGGTGTTACTGCATGCTGCTGCTTCACAGCTCCATGTTCCGTGATGTCACACTGGTAGTTTGATTGGTCAAGGTAGGATTATGTACACCACAGAAATTGACACATACTATACCTTATTATTTTTCCTTCTGGAAAGCTGGTTGTTAAACATTTACTGGCTCACCACTGTTTACAGGAGTCATTAACAGAAAATATCTTGTAACATACCATCTACTGTATCTACTGTACTAGGAGATAAAACTTCCTTCACATTGGCTGTAACATAATTGATTCCAATACAAATGTTTATTTTATTTTTTTGAGAGGTTTTCGCTTTAGGGCACGTGCTTTTGCCAGAAAGACAGAGAGAGAGAGATAGAAAGCGAGAAATCACCCCCCAGGGGGGATGGCCACGCCTCAATCCCTTCTCCTCTGTTCTCCTCTTGGGATCTTAGACACGTGTGCACACACGCCCAGCATGAGTTTAAGCCATTGGGTCCGGGACTCGAACCGCTGTCGGCTACATGGGAGTTCAGAGACATAGCAATTACGCTAACTTTGTTTATTTTTAATATTTATTTATTTATTTAATTCCATTTGTTATTATTATTTGTTAGTTTGACCAGAAAAAGACAGAGAGAAAAAGGACAGTGAGAAAGCTAGCCGCCAGGTCTGGGATTCGAACTGTGGTCAGCTATATTGGAACCCAGTGCCTTTAATCAGCATGCCACCGGCTGTCCCCACAATTAGATTTTTTCCTACAATTTTTAAAAAGGAATTATTTAATTTTATTTATCATTGTTAATATTTTTTAATTTACTCCAGGCATATGTGCTCACTAGAGAGAGTGAGACACACAGACACACACACACACACAGAGAGAGAGAGAGAGAGAGAGAGAGAGAGAGGAGAGAGAAGAAAGCAAGCCACCAAGTCTGGGACTTCAAGTGTAGGAGTCCAGCACCCTGATCATGCCACCCTTTTCCTTTAATTTTTGACATGTTAAGGTTTTTGTTTTTGTTTTTTTGTTTGTTTGTTTGTTTTTGGAGAGGTTTTTGCTATAGGACACATGTGCTCGCCACAGAGACAGACAGACAGAAAGCAAGAAATGACCCCCCAGGGAGATGGCCACACCTCAATCCATTCTCCTCCATTCTCCTGTCGGGATCTTGGGCACACATGCACATGCAACCCGGGGTGAGTTTAAGCCACCGGGTCTGGGACTTGAACTGCAGTCGACTACTTGGGAGTCCAGCGACATAGCCATTACTCCAACTGCTGACAGATTAAATTTTAAGAAAGCTGAGCATGTACTTACTGTGGTTAGAATTTCATTATTTATGACTTCAAAGACACCTTGCTATGGTGTATCTGTGTATCCCCCAAAGTTCATATGTTAAAATCCTAACTCCTAACGTGGTTTTGGAGTGATTAGATCACGAGGGTAGAGCCTTTGTGAATGGGACCGATTCCCTAATAAAAGAGGCCCGAGGTAACTTGCTGCCCCTTCTACCACAAAGAGACAGCAAGTAAGGACCACCTATGAGAAAGAAAGCAGGCCCTCATTAGATACTGAATCTGTTAGCACCTTAATCTTGGACTTCCCAGCCTTCAGATTTTTTTTTTTTTTGAGAGGTTTTTGCTATAGGGCATGTGTGCATGCCAGACAGACAGAGAGAGACGGAGAGACAGAAAGCAAGAAATCACTTCCTGGGGAGATGGCCACACCACAATCCCTTCTCCTCCATTCTCCTCTTGGGATCTTGGGCACGCACACACATGTGCCCGACATGAGTTTTAAGCCACCAGGTCCAGGACTCGAACCGCGGTCGACTACATGGGAGTCCAGGGACATAGCCATTACGCTAACTGCTGGTCCCCCCAGAATTGTGAGAAATAAATATCTGTTGTTTATAAGATCACAGTCTATGGTATTTTGCTATAGGAGCCTAAGTAGACTAAGCATACCCATAAACAAATGTATTCTTACATTAGAATTTGTTCTTCAGATAACTGACTTAGAACATTTCCTAATCTGCTGTCAGTGACAGTAAAGAATAGAGGTTAAGTGCACAGACCCTGGAAGCAGAAAAGCTTGTTCCAACTATAGTTCTATAATGTTTTCGCTATGATGGTCTGACTGGCCCTCTGTAAAAGGAAGGCTAAATGAGGGTATATGTAAAGCACCTTTCACAATGTTTGGCACTTCATACAGCCTCAGAAAATATTGACTAGTTATTTTAGCACCTCATTGCCCATGTATCTGTTTCCTTCATGTGCAGTTTTCCTAACTCTCCCAACATACACACACACAAATATATATAACCCTCATTCATATATTACTTAAAATTTCAAAGTCCTAGGCCACTATTCAATTTAATTTTAAAAATATAATTATTTTTATTTTATTGTTGTTATTATTTTTAATTTGACCAGAGAGAGACATAGAGAGAGAGAGAAAGGGAAAATGAGAAAGCAAGCCGCCACAACCAGGATTCGAACCATGGTTGGCCATATGGAGTCCAGCACCTTAAACACTGTGACACCTGCTGGCCCCTCAATTTTGAAGTTAGGATCTCAGCCATTTACTTAATCAAAAATATGTATTTTTTAATTTAATTTTATGTTTGCATTCTACAAATATTTGGTGAGCAACACTCACCTTACTTTTAGTTTGGGTAATAAAATAGTGCATAGCATAAGGATCACACATTTCTAATTTTCCAAAAGACTCTGAAAATTCGTTACCTTTTTTCTCATAACACTTAATGGGGAATTGTACTATTTGACACTCAAATATACATACCAATGGCTGTGAGGTTGGATACATAATACCAATTTGGAGAGTCATGTACTCAAGGAGCCACAAGAACAGTCTCTGGGAGGAGCAGACAGCAAGTGTCACAGGCCTACAGAGTAGGCAGTGGTCATTTCAAACAGGCTGGGAAATACCATTAAAAGATACATAAATATAGACATACACACACACACCACTTTCTTTTATATAAGGCATATATACTTATAGACTTGATTAAAATTAAAACCAATGAAAGAAAAATAAACTATCAGAAAGCATGTTGGACTCTTTCATAAGGAGCATTGAGGTAATTCACAGCCTTTTAGCTGAACACCACAAAAATGTATAAGATAACTTAGGATACAAAAATACTCTGATTTTATCACAAAAGTTTTGCTGACTATATGAGAAAAAATTCAGATTCAGTTTCTCCTGCTGTAGACTCACAACCCAGATAATGTCTGATCTCAAAGCTTGCGGATCAAGTAAGCTAGCAAGCAAGTCTGCTGCGGACACCAGCTGGGCAACCTCTAATCCAATTATTTAGTTTTAAATTTGAACAGAGAGGGACAGAGTGAGAGAAGAGGGAGAGAGAGAGAGGGCAAGTGAGAAAGGAAGCTGTCAGATCTGGGCCTCAAACCTGGTCAGCCATGTGAAAGTCTAGTGCTTTTAACCTCAACACCATCTCCAATTCAATTCTCATTCTTTCTGTTTGGGGGCAGCATCGTATCCTATAAGCTGAAGGCTCCGTCCCACAAGGCTGCTCTCCACTTCAGACACCAGTGGCAAGTCTGGGCTCAGAAACTTCTGCCAATCAGCTACAAATAGGGGTTCCGTTAATATGGGAAATGGAGGTGATCAAGCCCAACTCCAGGGCTGATCTCGGATGCATGCTGACCAGGTTCTTGTCTCACGCTCACGAAGAATTAGAGATGTGGACACAGAGAAGGGATAACAAGTGGAGTTTACTGAGAAGAGAAGGAAAAAGAACTCCCCAGTAGGAGAGGTCTGAGAATGAGTTGCCACCCGGTGGTTTGGGTTTTAGGTTTCTATTCTAGCTGAGACCCCTGAATGTATTTTTCTTTTCAATAGAGGTCACATGTAGGCTGTTAATTTGGGAAGAACTTCTCTCTGTGAACCATGAAGGATCAGAAATGGTTAGTTTGGGAAAAACATTATCTCAGTTAAGCTTGAAGGCTCAGAAACTGTTAATTTGGAATTTTATTGCCCTGGTTCCAGGGCAGGTTTCTGTTTGAAAAACAAACTAACAAAAACAAAACAAAACAAAAAAAACTATCTGTGTGCTCTGGGCTGTGGCACTTGGTCTCTGGTTTTTGCCTAATTAAGTCTCATAACAAAGAGTCATAAATTCTTTAGGAGCAAGATATACATATCTATAGATCAAGGAACAAAGTGACTCTATGGAGAAAAAGCGAAAAGAAAAAGAATATAATATGGCTACCCAGCATGGCAGACACTGAATCTCTTCTCTGGGTTTGTGCCCAGTCTACCTACTCACTAGGTCCAACTCCTGTCTCACCTTGGTCACCCTTGCTAGGCCTAATAAATTTCTTAGAGGGGTTTTAGAACTCAAGAGAAATACATAAATTTACTAGCTGATGATAAAAATATTTAAAAGGATACAAATGATCCTTACAGATGAAGAGCGACATAGGGCAAGGTCTGCAAGGGTCTGCAGCACAGGAGCTTCAGTCTCCATGGAGTTGGGGGTGTCACCCTCCTAGTACATGGATAAGTTCTTGTTCATCTTCCCAGAAGCCTCCACAAGTTCACTTGTCCAAAAGCTCTCTGAACCATGCCATTTTTGTTTGTTTGTTTATTTTTTATAGAAACTTCATGACCAGGCACACTGATTAAATCATTGGCTGTTAATGACTGACTCAACCCTCAGCCCCTTTCCCCTCCACAAAGGTTGAGGGATGCGGGCTGAAAGTCTCAACCCTCTAATCCTGCCTTGATCTTTGCAGCAATCCTGAAGCTACCTAGGCATCGACTTATTAACATGCAAAAATACACCTTTATCACTTTGGCAATTCCAAGGACTTTAGGAGCCATATGGCAAAAATTAGAATGAATACCAGATACATATTTCACAACATCACACTGACTCAATATCAACTCTAGCAAATACCCCTCAGAAGAGGGCATCTCCTATTTCCTCCTCCTGGAATTATTTCCGTCATTCTGGTGAGCTGGCTATGGCTGATTTTTTCACTTGGATTTCTGTTTTTAATATTAATAACACTTTCACCTGTTCCTGTCTCCATGGATTCTTTTTATTCATAGCTCTTCTTTTCTTGTTCTGTTTTTCTCCATTTCTGTCTACTTTACTGTTTATTGACCACAAAAGAGGGGGATCTGATTTTGTTGGCTAGTAACATCTACTA
>NW_006203745.1:87681-102210 GCF_000334495.1 Tupaia belangeri chinensis | reverse complement strand
CTGAACAAAGGTCTTGCCCAAAGTCAGGTCATAAGCTTCTGAGACAGGATCCTGACTCTAATTGAATCAGCTATAAGCAGAGTATCCAAGCCATATAATAAGATGATAAACCTGAAAAAATATGAGTGTGGGAGCTAGCAGATGGTGTGGTGGTTGGGACACTGGACGCCCACATGACTGACTGTGGTTTGAGTCCTGGACCTAGAGGTTTGCTTTCTCACTTTCCTTTCTCTCTCTCTCTTTCTAGTCAAATTAAAATAAATAAAATACATAATTACTTTTAAAAAGTATATGTATATATGCATGAGTATGTAGGAACTATGAGCACTTGGCATAGACTACCCAGTGGAGATGGCAGTTAATAGAAACGGGAAAAATGAGACTCTAGGCAGAACAAAGTAATATGAGCAAATTTGTAAAAATGGGAAATAATAATACAGTTATTTAGCAGAGAGCAGAAAGACAAGTTTAGTTCAACTAAGTAATTTGATTATGAATAAGATATAAGAATGAAAGTTAAGTTGTAACAAAATGCAGAAGGTCTATTTAAGGCTTAATAATTTATGTGGAATACTAAGAGTTAGTTAGACAAATTGAACATAAAAGTAACACGATTGCATTATTTAAAAAAGACTTATTATGGTGATTTTAGGCATGATAATGTGGCTAATGTAGGAAATAGGAAGTAGAACAGCCAAATGGGAGGCAATTGATTTGACTGATGGCTGTGAAAATAGAAAAGAGACAGATAAAGGAAAAAGGACTAGTAATTGGTTATTTCCAAAGGTAGTAAGATATATCAATAACTCTGATTTGGGGGCTTTTAGAAGCTGTCAGTATTAAGAGACTCATTTCTGGGCTGAGACTAGCATTTGGCGTAATGGCCATGTCCCTGGACTCCCATGTAGTTGACCGTGGTTCGAGTCTTGGATTCAGTGGCTTAAACTCATTCTGGGCACGTGTGCGTGTGTGCCCAAGATTCTGAGAGAAGAAAGGAGAAGAAGCGACTGTGGCGTGGCCATCCCTCCCGAGGGGTGATTTCTTGCTTTCTGTCTCTCTGTCTCCCTGTCTTTCTGGGGAGCACACACACCCGATAGCAAAAATCTCTCCAAAAAAAAGGAGAGACTCATTTCTGGACTTTGATTCTTTAATGAAAAGAGACAGATGTTTCAGGACACACAGTCCTGTCTACAGATTTTGCTACTCATTTTGTATAAAAAACTAAGAATTTGTCAGTATTTCCTCCCCTGTCTTTAGCTCTTTTCTTAAGTTGGCATTATTGAGTTCAAGCATTCCAGTACCCGAGCTGGCACAACTTTCAGACTCTGGGTCAGACAGAGAAGGTTATGCTCATAACCCAACATGTTCTGTGGACATGGTGCATTCTCATAGGGTGGAAACGTGGTCTGAGTGATAGCCTCTCATTGTTCATTGCGGGTAATAATGGACAGTGTTTGTTTCCATTCTCTGTATCTATTTACATAACAAAAATAATGATTTATGAACAATAACAGTTTTGACAGGGAATTTTATGTTCTCTATCTTGGTTGCTACATGTTACTTACCTTGAAAGAAAGCAAAAATAAGTAAATTTAAAAAAAGATGTAACTTAAGAACAGTGATCACAGTTTTCCATGAGAAATGAAGAAAATCATTGTAATGATCAAGTCAGAGGGTCTTGGGATTTTCTTTTTTCTTTTTTTTTTTTGAGAGGTTTTTGCTATAGGGGACGTGCACTCGCCAGACAGAGACAGAGAGATAGAAAGTGAGAAATCACCCCCCAGGGGGGATGGCCACGCCGCAATCCTTTCTCCTCCATTCTCCTCTCAGGATCTTGGGCACACATGCGCACGCACCCAGCGTGAGTTTTAAGCCGCCGGTCCCAGGACTCGAATTGTGCTCGACTACATGAGAGTCCAGCGACATAGCCATTAGGCTAACTGCTGGCCCCCGGATTTTTTCAACTAAGTGGGAAGGTCAGAGGTAGATGAGATTAAAATTCTATTTTCTGAGACTATCTGCTTAGGAAAGAATAATGTGGGTTCTCTCATGATATGATTATCAGTTAATGACTTTTGATTGCATGCAGGTGAGGACTAAGTGTTTACATAAATCAGTTAATGAAATTAATATTGTTGAATTAGTTTCCTGGGTTCAAAAAGTAAATGAGGTTTAGGGAAGTAAATGATTTTCTCTGGGTTGCACAGCTGAGATTCATGTGACATTTCTGACTGTAGAGCCAGGACTCTTCTCTATACTGTGCTTCTGAGTGAGATGCCATAGCTTCTAGGCAGGCAGTAGAAACATGCTACAGTGCATTATCTGATACCCAAGTCCATTCTGAACAATGGGGACATATATTGCAGATAATAATATTCTGCAGTGTGCTTTGGAAATTGTTGCTGGAGGGGAAATGATGTGATAGGATGCTTGGTTCTTCAGTCAAGATCTCTAAGATTAAAGACCTGTTTTAAAATGAATAAAGCCATAGCCACAAGAAAAATATATATAAATAAGCTTTAATTAGTACACAAGAGAGAGGGTCGAATAGGCAAGTCACCAAGTGGTAACTGCACCCAGAATGGGATTAGGTATTTCTTATATTGAGGGATCATGTCATGAATATTTAGGAGTGGATGTCTGTGATTGTAGCTAGCTCTATTTTTGCTTTTGTTGAACACATGCATTTCTTGACTGGTAAGGGAAGTCAGGTGCTTGGTAAGGGGAAGTCATACATATGCCCAGGGTGATCTTTGAAGATATGAACATGAGCATAGGGGCAATTCTGCCCAAATTGGTCAGGTGCCCCATGAGTAAGGTTTAACACCAGTTGAATAGCTGGAGTAGAGTCTGTGTGCACATGCATTGGTGCAAGAGGGGAAGAATACATCCCCTGACTTCCCTAGTAACAACCTTTTTTTTGTTTTTGAGAGATTTTCGCTATAGGGCGTGTGTGCTCGCCAAACAGACAGAGACATTAGAGACAGAAAGCAAGAAATCACCGCCCCCGGGGGGGGGTGGGGTGGTCACGCCGCAATTCCTTCTCCTCCCTTCTCCTCTCAGGATCTTGGGCACACACGCACACGCGCCCAGCGTGAGTTTTTTTAAGCCACTGGGTCCAGGACGCGAACCGCGTCGACTACGTGGGAGTCCAGCGACATAGCCATTACGCTAACTGCTGATTCCCCCTAATAACAATCTTAGCAGTAAAAGTCAGATAACCTTTCTCTATTGGTGCTAGGGGGTTTGGCTACAACCCTTGGCAATGATGTGTATCAGATGCCCTTTCTGTTGGAATCTTGGAACATCTGCTTGTATCTAGCTAACTTATGTGCTTTAATAGAATCACAGTCAAGATCTAGCCTGATATTTTTCTGTCCTAAATTGACTCTTTAAAGTTTCTTTTCTTAGCAATAGGTTCTAAACAGGGCAGTTTACTTACCTCTCTTCCTTGGAGTGGTAATTGTGGAAATGGTCTTTTAGAATTCTTTAAGGTTGACTACTAAAAATGCTGCTGTCCTACCAACTCTTCTTTACTGATCCTAAAGTTAAGGTCAATACTTTTTCTATGAAATTGTTGTTGTCATCATTTGTTTTTGTTGGTGGTGGCAGTTTTAGTAACATTGTATATGGTGAAAAAGTCAATGCCCAGGAAATTATGTAAGATTTAGAAACCTAGAATGTTCTTTCTGGTTTATAGTTTAACCTTTTGTAGGTTGTTTCTTAAGGCCTCATCAAGTTAATTATTAACAAAGGGATGTCACTAAAAAAGTGGTTCAAGAAGGATGGGGGAAAATTTGCTGGACATGTATTTCCAAATACTGCAGTACTACAGAGAAATGGAGTGAAAGTGTATAGAGCTTATACCCCACTTTGTGTTTAGAATTTTGGGAGGAGAGTGCTGAGAGCCAGCATGATGGCCCCAGTAGAGTTAAAAAGGTTGAGTATGTACAAACAGGGAGTCCCTAGGAGGACGTTTCTTGGTTTGCTGTAATGTGAAGAGAACCAGAAATGTGATTCTGGAGTATGCACCAGGTAACTCTGAATTGAGTGAGTTTGTCTCCTGGAGGGAGCACCCCAGACAAACGTTTGGTAAAGGCCAAAGCTAAAGTCAAATAGAGAATGTGTGTAGGCAGGTCTTGAAGGATCCATAGAGCCCCAAGAACTGAAATGATGAGTCTAGTCAGCAAGGAATGATAGTGGGCTGTGGTCACTAGAAAAAATTGCCAGGGCCAAAGAACAGAACATGAGTTACAGCAGCTTCATATAGTTCAAGACAGAGACTGATACAACTGAGGGACTCAACAGAGGTCATAGCTTTGAGGAGAGAAGTAGAGTACTTAGATCAGAGCCTCTTCTTGGCTCATGTAATATTCCCTTCTTGTCTCCTTTACATGAATCAGGCTCCCTTCAGAAAACAGTTGGCATGCTCAAACTGGTTATCTTTATAGAAGAGTTTAATGAAAAGAATATTTACAAAGACATGAGGAGGATGTTTAAGAAAAAATGCAATCGTGCCTTACTATCTGGATTAGTCAGCTCAGTTTGCATAACAAAATACCCCAGACTAGTTGAATTAAACAGTTTATTTTCTTACAGTTCTAGGGGGCTGAAAAGTTCGAGATCAGGGTTTTAGCACAGTTTGTTTTTTGGTGAGGGCTCTCTTCTTGACTCAGACAGCTGCTTTGTACTCACAGGGCCTTTCCTTGGTACTTGAGTGAGAAAGAAAAACAAGCTCTCTGGTGTTCCTTTTTTTCTTTTTAAGAATTATTTTATTATTCTTTATTTGTTTTCTTATTTTTTAGATTGACCAGAGAGGAACAAAATGAGAGAGAGAGAGAGAGAGAGAGAGAGAGAAAACAGGCTGTGAGGTCTTGGACTTGAACTGTGATCAGCTATGTGGGAGTCCAGCACCCTTAACCACCATGCCACCTGCCAACCCCTGGTGTTTCTTTTAATAAGGACACATATATAACCAGTTTAGGACCACACCCCGTGACCTCATTTAACCTAAATAACCTCCTTAAAGACCTTCTTCCATTGGCCAACAAAGAAGTTTGGAGGAACTCAATTCAGATCGGAGCACTACCATAGGCCTGAAGGGGCAGTAAAGGAAGGGCAGAATTACCAGAACCCAGACAAGATAGCTATTAGATAACATTGACTGCAAGGAATTGGGGTCATGGAAGAGAGACAGGGCTACCTTCTGGTAACCCCACATAGAGGGAGCCAAGGAAATAGTTCAAAACTTTTTTTCTCTCCTAACTTCAACTCTCTTACTGATTCCTTCCATTGTGTGAACGATTCCAAAACCAAGAGAAGGCGATTATGCAGTCTATATACATCAGTCTCCCAAGGTACACAGCATGGGGGAAAGTAAGGACAGTGGATCAGGGAGGCCACAAATATACAGCATAGCACACCCTTGTACCAAGATATTAGCAAGAATAGAGAAGGGGAGGGAGGAAAGGAGGGGAAACCCAAAAAGACCAAGCATTTACACAAAACAAAGTTATTTCCTCAGTAAAATCAAGAGAACAATAATATCTAACGTGGTTATAAAGGGTTAAATGAGGCAAAAGATAGGCTATGCCCAGAGCAGACCTGGCACGCAGTATTCTGTAAATGACAGCAATCAATATTATTGAAAAGGAAGCAGACACTTTTGGAGTTCCAGGATTCTGTAAATATCCCAGATGTATATATTTTTTCCTTTTAAAAAAAGCTGTGTAAAATTCAGTTTCTTTTTTGAAAGTACTTACAGTTTGAAAACTTGTAATCCTTGGGGCCAGCAGGTAGGATGGTGGTTAAGGTGCTACATTCCCGCATGACCAACAAGTCCTGGACCTGGCAGCTTGCTTTCTCACTTTCTGTCTGTCTGTCTGTCTCTCTTGCAGTCTCTGCTGAGTGCACACACCCTATAGCAAAATTAATAAAAAAAAGAGTAATTATAAATAAAATTAAAATAATAAAAAGGAAAAGAATTTGTTTTCCATTATGAGATTTAATAAACAATATAAATCCTGTTAAAGAATGTGAGGCTGCATTCTGTGGTATCCATACAAACTAAATGAAAAATGGACATGGACATTGTAGTGCAGAAGAAAAGGTTTAGGTACTTTGTTTTAAGTCATAATATTAATGTATTTTTAAATTGTAGAATATCCTGGGCTAGCTAATGTGGCTCAGCAGTAACAGGAATGCTCTGTGATGCCGAAGCCATACGGGAAGGTCCTGAGTTCATATCCTGAGGCCTCTTTTGTGCACTGGGTCACACATGTGCCTGTGATCCTGCTGACTTAGGCTGATGGTGGATCACAGTGTGAAGACAGTATTTGGGGGGAGTTGTTTTTTCTCTCTCTCTCAGAAAAAATAAATATGTAAACTTATAAAAACTTCTAATATTTATTTAAAAATTTTTAAAGAATTATTTTATTTTAACTTTATTTATTATTATTATTTTGCCTATTTGACCAGACAGAGAGAAAGGTAGAGAGAGGGAAAGTGAGAAGGCAAGCCACCAGGTCTGGGGCTTGAACCATGGTCGGCTATGTTGGAGTCCTGTGCGTTTAATCACCACGCCACCTGCTGACTCCACCTTCTAATATTTAAAATTTCCTATTTTTACTGATCTTTTTGAATTTAAAAATGTAATTGCTGTGCATCTGTGTATGTGTATGTGTGTGTTTTAATTTTGCTAAAGGAGGGACTGGCAGGTGGTGTAGTGGTTAAGGGCACTGGCCTCCCACATGGCCAACCACGTTTCAAGTCCCAGATCTTGTGGATTGCCTTCTTTCTCTCTCTATGGTCAAATTTAAATAAACAAACAAATAAACAAATAAAATTAAGTTAAAATAAAAAAACCCTTTTTAAAAAAGTGTTGCAAAAGGACACATATGCTTTCCAGACGGATTCAGAATGACAGGGAAAGCACGCCCATGGGGGATGGTCACACCACAATCCCTTCTCTTCCATTTCTCCCTCCTTTTGGGATTTTGGGCACACATACATGTGCCTGACATGTATTTTAAGCTGCCAAGTCCAGGGCTCAAACCATGTAGCCAGTCATGTGAATCCAGCTGCTTTAGCCACCATATCACTTACTGGCCCTGTAACTTAAGTCTATTTTACTTTATTTTTCCTGTGAGAGAGAGAGAGAGAGACAGAAAGAGAGAGAGAGAAAGAAAAAAACATCCCAACAGGGTCTTTTTTTTTTTTTCGAGAGAGCTTTTTGCTATAGGGTACATGTGCTCATCAGAAACAGAGAGAGACCAAGTGAGAATTCACCCCCTAGTGGGGATGGTCATGCTGCAATTCCTTCTCCTCCATTCTCCTCTCAGGATTTTGGGCACTCATATACACATGCCCAGTGTGAGTTTCAAGCCTCTGGGTCTGGGACTTGAACCACAGTCAGCCATGTGGTAGTCCAGTACCTTAACCACTATACCACTTACTGGCCCCCATGATCCACCCCCTGCCTCAGCCAGCTTTATCATGGGCACATGCACTTGTTCAGTGAGTGCAGGGAGACCTCTGGATGTGAACCTTGGGCACTGCCATGTGGGTTTATGGTCAGAATGTTGCATTGCCAGCCCTAACTGTTGATATCTTTGTTGTATTTAAATCACAAGCTTATTGTGAAGGTTCAATTTGACAATATATGTGAAAAAGAAGTTCTATGTAAATGTATTTACCCAATGTTGATTATTTTAAGACTATATAATATGCTAAATTGTATAAGCAAGAACTTAGTGCACTGTAAAAGACTCTGTGCATTCCACTGTTAAAGAATGCCAGGCTTAGATAGTAGTTGGAGTAGTAAAACCAGATATTATTTAAAAACTGTTGTAGCAGGGGAAGGATGTCTCAGTAAAAAATTAGGTTCAATTCTGAATATGACATGGACAATGGTGGTTTATAGCCAAGGAGGTAAATATTTTCTCCTGTTCATGACTTGCTTTATTTATTTCTTTAATTAATTTTTTTTTGAGAAGTTTTCGCTATAGGGTGCGTGTGCTTGCCAGCCAGACAGAGAGAGACAGAGAGACAGAAAGCGAGAAATCACCCCCCCCACCAGAGGGGATGGCCATGCCTCAATCTCTTCTCCTCCATTCTCCTCTCGGGATCTTGGGCAAGCACGCACATGCACCCGGCATGAGTTTTAAGCCACCGGGTCCGGGACGCGAACCGAGGTCGACTACGTGGGAGTCCAGCGACATAGCCATTACGCTAACTGCTTGTCCCTAATTAATTTATTTTTAAAAAATTTTGGCAGAGGGCAAATGTTCTCTCTCTCAGAGAGAGGTGCGAGGAGGGTGGGTGAGGAGTGAGGGTAGTCATGTTGCAGTCCTTTCTGTTTCTTCTTTTGGGATTTTGGGCACTGACGCACACATACTCAGTGTGTTTTTCTAGCTGCTGTGTTTGAGACTTAACTATGCCTTCACCACTTTACTAGCTGGTCTGATTTTAATTTTAATGAGGTGAAATTTTAATTAAAAAAAATTTGGAGACCAGCAGATGGCATAATGGTTATGTTGCTGTATTCTCAAGTAGTCAACTACAATTCAGTTCCCAGACCTGGTGGTTAAAACATGCTGGGCCTGTGTGTGTGGGTGCCCAAAATCCCAAGAGGAGAGTAGAGGAAAAGAGACTGCTGTATGGCCATCCCCCAGGGGGTGATTTCTCACTTTCTATCTCTCTGTCTCCCCGGCAAGCGCCTTATAGATAAAATCTCTGAAAAAAATGTTATTGTTGGTGATTGTTTTATTATTTTTTAAATAATTAATTAATTAATTAATTAGTTTATTTATTTAAATTTGACCAGAGAGGGACAGAGTGAGAGAGAGAGGAAAAGTCAGAAAGCAAGCCACCAGGTCTGAGACTCGAACTTTTATCAGCCATGTGGGAGTCCAGAGCCCTTAACCACCATGCCACCTGCTGGCCCCAGTTGTTTTATCTTATGTAAGAAATATTTGCCTTCATCAGCATGGTAAAGATTTTCTCACATATTTTCTTCTAGTACATTTAGAACTTTATATTTAGATCTAAGATCAAGTTTGAATTAACTTAATGTAAATTATGTGAAGTGGGAGCCATAGTCATTTACTTCCAAGTGGATAGTTAATTGTTCCAGCACTATTTATTGAAAAGGCCATCATTTTCCTATTGAATTATATTGGTACCTCTGTCACATTCATTTGATCATGCTATGGAGTGTCTTCAGAAAGTCCCTAGAAAATGTATAGTAAGAAAACATTGTGTAGATTTCAAAATATTTTTTTGCATTCAAACTTCTACTTTTTTTTAAAAAAAGAGATTTTTGGCTACAGGGTACATGTGCTTGCCAGAGAGATATAGAGAGACAGAGACAGAAAGTGAAAAATCATCCCCTTGGGGGGATGGCCACTCTGCAGTCCCTTCTCCTTTTGGGATTTTGGGCATGTACACACACGCATCTGGTGTGAGTTTTGAGCTGCTGAGTCTGGGTCTTGAACTGTCGTCTACTCTGTGGGAGTTCAGTGACATAACCATCATGCCATCTGCTGGTCCCAAACTTCTACTTTAATTCCATTTTCCATGAGTATTTCAAAGCCCACTTGTATGTGTGACTGTCTTTGGACTCTCTGTTCTGATTCATTGATGTGTCTTACTTTACATAAGTACCACAGTGTTTTGATAACTATCAGTTTATAATAAGTTCTCATTTACATTGTTACATATGTCAGGGTTTCCTTTCTTTAAGGTTAAATAATGTCTAATTGGATATGTATAAGTACATCACTGTTACTTTTTTTTAAAATGAATTTATCTGTATTTAGACATTTAGGCTGTTTCAAATAATAACAAGTCTTGGCAGGGATGTGGAGAAATTAGAATGCTTATACTATATTGGAGGAATATAAAATGGAACTTCTATATAATTTAGCAATCTCATTTCTGGGTATATATCCAAAAGAATCGAAATCAGAATGTCAAAGAGATATGTATACTTACATGTTGATTGCCACACACACACACACACACACAAACACACACACACACAAACACACATTTTTGAATAGAAAAACGCTTCATGACTTTTCTGACAATCCGATGTATGGCCATTGGAAAATTCATGATGATTTTTGCATAGAAAACATTGAAAAGATACATCCTGACTTTTCTGAAGACCCAATACATGTGTGAGTGCATGTGTACATATATACATATATATGTGTTTGTATATGTAATGTACAATATATTTAATCTGCCAGAAGGCCTGTGCACGCATCAGAGAGAGACAGAGACAGAGAAAGTGAGAAAGCATCCTCCATGGGTGCTAGGACCCAAATCCTGACGGGATTAGGAAATGGAGGATAAGAGTTTGTGCTATGACCACACCATACTAGGGAGTGCTTCCTCCTTGTCTTTCAGTAGCTCTCTCTTTCTGGTGAGCGCATGCATGTTCTTGCAATTTCAAAAATTTTATTCTTACATCTTTTCATTAAAATTTTAAAAAATTCTGGAGTGTGCATGCACTCACCAGAGAAGGGGAGAGGAGGGGAGGGGAGGGGAGAGGAGAGGAGAGGAGAGGAGAGGAGAGGAGAGGAGAGAGCACCTTCTCCCCATGATGCACATATGAGGAAGAGCCACACTGCAATCTCTTCTCCATCACTCCCTCCTTTCTGGATTTTGAGCATGCACACACATGCCCTTGGTGTGTTTCCTAAGCTGATTGGTCTAGGACTCAAACTTGTGTTGTTGGCCACGTGAGATCTAGCTACTTTAACCACCAGGCCAGTGAACTATCCCCACTCCCCCCAAAATTATTTTTAATTACTTCTTGTTTCTAAAAGGATAAATATGGAATTGGGAGGAAAATATTTTGGTATCTCTTCAATTCTCTTACTCTGCCTTTTAAAAACATTTATTAAAAGCTAAAGAAAAAAAAGTAGGGAGGAGAATATAATGTCTATCTAGTCTATTCTGTTGCTAATAGCTAATAGCAGAAAATAACCAAGTCAGAGTAAATTAACAGAACAGAAGTGTATTCAGCTCACAGTTTCTAGGTCCAGGGTTGAGAGGATACATCTGGTGAGTGTTTTCTGACTGCATCCTAACATGGAGCATGTGCATCTGTGTCTGTGCCTCTGCTTTGGTCTCATTCTGTCTTCTTTTTCTTGTAATTGCCAGAGGGTACATGTGCTAACCAGAGGGTACACGTGCTCACTGGAGAGGTACAGGGAGAGCCAGAATGCCCACACCCAGTGAGGCCTGGCCACACTGCAATCCCTTCTTTACTATTTCTCCATGCTATTGGGATTTGGGGTATGCAACGGATTATACACACGCACACACACACACACGCACACACACACACACATATATATTACAAAATATAATTATATATAGTATATATGTGTATATATATTGGGTCATCAATAATGTCATCATCCATTTTTGCATGGAAACAGAAAAATGCATCATGACTTTTTTTTTGAGAGAGAGAGATTTTTGCTATAGGGCATGTGCACTCGCCAGACAAAGAGAGACAGAAAGCGAGAAATCATCCTCCGGGGGATGGCCACGCTGCAGTCCCTTCTCCTCCATTCTCCTCTTGGGATCTTGGGCACACACACGCGCCCGGTGTGAATTTAAGCCACCGGGTCTGGGACTCGAACCGCGGTCGACTACGTGGGAGTCCAGCGACATACCCATTATGCTAACTGCTGGTCCCGTATCATGACTTTTCTGACAACCCAATATATACCCCAGAGCCTAGAGCAATATTTGAGATTAATTAGAATCTTAATAAATACTTGTTGACTGAAATAAAATACCTTTCCTGATTGAATCTCCTCTCACCTAACCATTAAATATCAGCTTTAATTGAACCATGAGCCGCTCTGTCATCTAGCATCTTTTCACTTGAAAACCACCTTTCTCCATACTCCTCTTGTCCTTTCTCCCCCTAGTTGGCTTTTTTCTTTTTCTTTTCTTTTTTTTTTTTGAGTTTTTTTGCTATAGGGTGCGTGCGCTTGCCAGAAAGACAGAAAGCGAGAAATCAACCCCCATGGTGTATGGCCATGCCACAATACCTTCTCCTCCATTCTCCTCTCGGGATCTTGGGTGCACACACACACACCCCGCTTGAGTTTAAGTCACCAGGTCCAGGACTCAAACCACAGTGGACTATATTGGAGTCCAGTGACATAGCCATTACGCCAATTGCTGGTCCCTAAGTCTTTTAATTTTCAATGAGGCTTTTTAATTTTTTAATTTCCCCTTTTCCAGAAACCACCTTAGGCTCTACTCTTTACTCTCCACCAGTCTGAATGCCAGACTTTTCTGGGCTTTAGAACACTCTGAGTTTACTGTACAGAAGACCATATTATCAAGCATAGGTAATATTATCAAATGGATGGGGCCTGGAGTCATATTGCCTGGATTTGAATCATGCCATGTTATTTAGTAGTAGCCTGTGACCTTAGGGATTTTCCTTTTTTTTTTTTTTAAGAGAGATTTTTGTTATAGGGCATATGCAATTGCAATACACACACACACACAAAACACAGACACACACACAGAAAGAGAATGTGAGAAATCACCCCCTTGGGGCGGGGGTGAGGGGTCCACACAATCTCTTCTCCTCCATTCTCCTATCAGGATTTTGGGCATGCACGCACACGTGCCTGACATGAGTTTCAAGCCTGTGGGTCTGGGACTTAAACTGTGGTTGGTCATGTAGGAGTCCAGCACCTTATTCACTATGTCATTTGCTGGCCCCAAAGATTGTAATTTCATATTAATTCACTTCTCCTTAATGTAAAATGGAGCTAGTATATAATCTTACACATTTTGGAAGATGGAATTAGATTTTCTAGATTAAGTGTTCAGAACAGTACCTGGCACATAGTAAGGACACAATTTATAGCTATTATTTCTCACACAATAATTTCCCGTTAACTTGTCTCTTAAAATAATTTTTAAAAAAGGGAATCATAAAAACAGAAACAAAAAATTCCTTAAAGGCAGAGATACTGCCGTGTTCCCATGATTCCCCAACATTTGGTACATAGCTGGATTTTATTTACTGAATTGTTTTCCTTCTTTTTATAAGACATCCTGCAGATGGCTCCGAGCAAAGTTCTGTGCTTTTCCACAACTTCAAATCTTCCCACTGTTGGGGCTAGCAGGTGGCATGGTGGTTAAGGCTCTGGACTCCTACATGCAGGACAGCCCTTTGAGCCCCTGGAGGCTTGAAAATCACACTGGGCCCACAATACCTAGAGCAGAATGGAGAAGGGATCTCAGGGTGGCCATCTCCACTGGGGGTTAATTTCTCACTTACTGTCTGTCTCTCCGTGGTGCATAGTCCTAGGACCAAAAACCAAGTTCTTCCCATCTTAAACCATTACTATAGCCAGCAACGCTCTCTAGACTACTAGTCTTCATCTGAATATGCCACTAGTTCCTCGTTGTATTATATTACCCTTATATTAGACTTTTTCCCCCTAATTTCTTTTCCTTTGTAACTCTGGTTGCAGTGAAGCAAAATTACTTTTCTATTCCGTAGGACAGATAAGTTGTGCAAGTTTCTCTTCCAGATCTTTACCACATTATATGGTTACGCAATTGTCAGTCACATTTGTAGTTTCTGATTCCTTAATGGTCTGTTACAATTAACTGCGTAGGTCAGGGCCTCGATAAATGTTTAAAAATGTTATGTAAACTACAAAGCCATGTTAAAATAATTCCTTTTCCCAATTCCAAACAACACAAAGTTGGTAGGCTTATGTGACCAGTGAGTCACTTGCATGCTGCACAGCCTTTGGGTAAGCCCGTGGCGCCAACTAAGGAAGTCTTTCTGGTACACAGAAGGGACGGGTCCAGACCTGTCCTAAGACCCTGATGGTTTCCAGGACTGAATCAAGAGATCTGGAAAGCGAGGAAGCATCTCTGCCTCCACATGAGAAGACCTGCCAGGGTCTCCTCTAAGCGTTTCGAGTTGGAAAACTGCGCTTCCTGCGTGTAAACCGCGAAAAAGGGAACCCATTAACCACCTCGGCAATTCAAGCACCGCGCTAGCACTCCTGCCAGGGACCTCCGGGCTGCGGGGGGCGGGGCGACGTGCAAACGTCAGGTCACGTCACGTTCCTTGCACGTCCCGCCGCCCCGCCCCTCTCCGCACTGTGACGTTCCCGGAGAGGAACGAAGCGTAAACAGCGCAGGGCATTTCGGGAGCGGGATTGTTTCACGCAGGAAGCAGGCTCCATTTTAGCGCCGCCCGCCGTCGCCATCTGTTTCCCTTCCCACCCCCCTTTGCCCCCGCCCGCAACTGAGCCCCAACGGGAAGGCTGGGCCTGGGCCTCCGGAGGGAAGAGTGAAAGGAGGGAAGGGGAAGAGAAAGGGTAGAAGCGGGAAGAGAGAGGGAGCCAAGAAGGGTGAGTGGCGCGCAGCCCGGCGGACGGACTGACGGCCGGGCCTGTGCTACTGCTGCCGCGGCTGCGGCGCCCGCACGAGTCGCGTCCGAGCGGCGGTGGGGGCGGC
>NW_006203745.1:75123-81546 GCF_000334495.1 Tupaia belangeri chinensis | reverse complement strand
GGAGCGGTGGTCGTCGTTGCGGGGCGGGGATGGGGGTTGGGGAGGCTCGTGTGCCTCGCGCGGAGTTGGTCGCCCTCACCGAGACACTTGGGTTCATTGGCAGAGAGCAGGCCTGTCTTTCCGTCCTCGATCTCCGTGTGGCCTAACCCTTCGTGTCGCCTGCGTTTTCCTTTGATCCAGATTCCACTCTTGACTTTCCGTTTAGTTGTTGTTGGGTGCGGCTGAGAGAGGGCCTCTTCAGTTGCAGGCCCCTAGGTTTGTTTCCTGGTAGGATTATGCGGATGTAATATGCGTGTTTTCCGAATAGTCTTTTCTGTTAGGCCAAATTCCAAAAATCTTTAATGGCACGTTCAACGCTAGTAGTCTAGTAAGTGAGTATGTTTAAGAAGTGGTACAGGTGGATTACTAATCCCTACAAATAGTTCTAAAGAACTTCTGGCGATTCCTGTTAAATAGGTACAGTGGAAATATCCGTTTTGTTCTTCCAATATTTATTTTGGAAAACATGGTGCTTGAAAGATCTGTGATTTAGGCCTGGCCAAAAAAATTTTTTGGGGGGGGTTAATGTTATGCCGGAAACACGATATACGTTGCGCCAGGTGTATGCAACCAGGACTAATAAATGGGTGCAAGTTATAAAGTGTGGGAGGGATAAAATTTCATTGAAATATAGGAAGAACGGAAGTTGCTAGAATAGAATGTCATGTCTAGAAATACCTAGCTCCTAGGCCTTAGAGATGTTAATGTAGATCCTGGACTGTGTGGAGCGTGCTCTAGATTAGATGCTGCATGAAGATTTTTCCTAACCCTGTGATTACCATGGAATCTTGAATTGGTTAGAGTTGATTGAAATGTGGCCAGTTGTTGCCCAACATCTCTCTCTCGCTCGCTCAGATCTCTTCTTAAGTGGGCTCTGGAGCCAAATTGAATTAGGCCTATTTGTTTCTGCATCAGGAGAGTATAAATGCGTCAGTGAATTTCTTTGGGATGGGGACAAGCCTGGGAAGTGGAATGGATGGGAATGTTTAAGATACTGCCCTTAGCCTAAAACAGGCATTGAGCAGCTTTGTTTTCTATTCATAAACTAAATCCTAAAAAATCCCCCCACGCTCTTTTCTTAAATAGAAATCCTGAAAGAATGTGAACATTAGGATTGTGTGGTATTAGGAAATAAAGGAAATCACTATTTTTTAACTATCGTTTTTTCACTATTAACTATTTTTTAACTTTCTTCTGGTATAGGACTTGTGCACTTGCCAGAGACAGAGAGAGGAAGAGAGGGAATGCAAATCCCTTCTCCAGCAGTCTCTTCTCAGGATTTTGGGAATGCATGTACATGTGCCTCGTGTGATTTTTCAGACTGCCTGGTCTGGGATCCTAACCAGGGAGTCAGCCATGTGGGATCCATGTCTTAACCTCTAGGTCACCTTCTGGTCAAGAAATTGCTTTTTAAATAGTAGCAAAGTCAATTATTAAAATAGATGGTCTTAGAATTCAGGTAACATTTGATTGTCAGTGTGTAATTTTTTTTTTTTTTGAAGTGCTAGATTTTTAAAAATGTATTCACTGAACATCATCACAGATTACAAAACTGTGATTTCCCTTCCAGAGTACACTGTATAGGGACTTAATCATCTTAATCATGTATGTTGTCAACAAGTCATTTTTCCATTTCTTTTTTTTTTTTGAGTCCCTATTTCTCACCCTCTGCCACTCTGCCATTTCTCACCCTCCTCCCATGTTGTCTCCGGTATCTACAGTTGCTTTCCATTCCTTCCCCCCACGCTCCTCATTTTGTTGATTCACAAAATATCTTAATCTAAGTACATTCTGTTGAAAGTTTGACTGATAGAAACACATCTGTGAACACATGTCTGATAATAGGTGGGAAACTCCATTAGTAGAATGAATATAAAGTAGCACCTAGCTGAGGTTATGTAGCTTACTTTGGTCCTTAAATAGATATTTTATATATTTCACGCTAAGAAATTTTAGCTTTAATAAGCCAAAGTCAAAAAATGTTAAGAGAGAGCCGTCAGGTGGCATGGTGGTTGGGGACACTGGTCTCCTCCATGGTCGATTGTGGTTGGAGTCCTGGTCCTGACAGCTTGCTTTCTTGCTTTCCCTGTCTCTGGTCAAATTAGAATAAATAAATAAAGTTAAATAAGATAATTCTTTATATAAAAAAAAGTTAAGAGGAATTTGCTTAAAACTTAAAGCCAAGAAACAGGTTAGGATTTTGTTCAAATAGTAGGTACATGAACCTATCGACATCTCATGGGAAGACACAAATCCTTAAATCTAGAAAACACAGCACAGAAGAAAATCAGAAATGTTTTAGTCAAAAATCATAAAATTCTGTTTGACCAGTTCAGTCTCATTAATTAAATCTTTCTTCTCGTGATCCTATCTTTTTGTTTAAATTCTGGAAGATAACTTTCAACTCCGAACTTATTCCTACTATTAAGTTGTCCATTTGCTTGGTGGTTTTTGAACTCTTATTTCTGTGTGTCTGTATTTAGTTTTCCTGGTATGTCACTCAGTTCAGAACTTCTTGGAGAGCTGGCCTGGTGTTGATAAATTTTTTTCAGGCTTTGTTTATCTGAGAATGTTTTTGTCTTTCCTTCCTATATGAAGGATAATCTTACCGGGTATAGTATCCTTTGATGAAATTGTTTTTCACTTAACATTTCAAATATATTTTCCAATTTTTTCCTTACTCGCATTGTTTCTGAAGAGAGGTCCTCTGTTAACCTGATGGGATATTCTTGTAAGTAACTTGATGTTTCTCTCTTGCCAATTTTAGTATCTTGTGTTTGTGGTTTTGGTCAGTCTTGAAGAAGATGATCTTGGGTTGATTCTATTTGGGGTCCTTTGCATTTCTTGTACCTGAATCTTTGAATGCCTCTCTAGGTTTAGAAAGTTTTCTTCCAGGATTTCATGGAATAGGTTAGCAATGTCTTATTAGTCTCATCACTTTCTAGGATACCGATGATCTGGATGTTTGGACGTTTAATGGTATCTAGTATTTCTCATATATTATTCTCATTTTGGGGGCTATTTTCTCAGTCTTTGTGTTGGATTTTTCTAGGCCAGTGATTCTGTTTTCTACATCTGAGATTCAGTCTTCTATGTGATCTAGTCTGCTTTTAATACTTTCCGGGGAGGTTTAGATTTCCTGTGTTACAGCCTTCATCTCTAACAGTTCTGTTTATTCTTTTTTATGATGTGTATTTCTTCTTTCAGATCTTTGAAGAACTTCCTCACCTTCTGGAACTCATTGGCTCTTTTTTTCTGCATCTTCTGGTGTTCATTTTCTCTCTTCCATCTTTGTTAGTTTTGTCACTATGAACATTCTGAATTCTTTTTCAGGTATTTTCTCAAGTTCCATTGTACTGTCTGTGGATAAAAAGGAGTTATTGCAGGAGAGATACTTTCTTGGTTTTTCATATTTCTTGTGCTCTGTGGTGATTTCTGGTCATCTGATGGGTTATACGTTTCTTCCTAATTTCTTAAAGTTCAAATCTGAGCGTTCAGCGGCATGTAGGAGGAGGTGATCTGCAATCTCTCTGCCATTCCATTTTTCTCTCTTTGTGCATCAGATTCAGTGGGAATTGAGGAATATTCTGACCCAAATAGTATTTAGATGTTGGGCTATGTTCACTTAAAACTGTCTAGACACTCAGTGCATGGAGGCTGAGCAGCAAATTGTTGAAGGTAAAAGAAAAAAGAAAAGAAAAAAAATTTAAAAAATTTTATTATTAAAAGCCAAAAATGAAAACTGCAGGTCCGGAGGGTGAAGTCTCAAAAGAAAATCTTCAGTAGTCAATCTTATTCCTGAAAGTTCAGTAAGCCTCTCTGAAGGCCTCTGTTTTCCCCTCTCCTAAATGGGAGGGGGAAAGACAAGAACTAGCAACATAAAGGAGAGTCTGGAGCCAAGAAAATACTTTACTTTAAAAAATAAGAACAAATTTAAAGAGAGAAAGAGACAGAATATAGATGCTCTACCTGTTTCTAGATTGGGGTCTGGAGGGTGAAGTCTGAGCAGAAAATCTTCAGTAGTCAGTCTTACTCCTGAAAGTAATTTTTTACCTCAGTGTGCAATTTTTGAGCTGCATTGTATGGGAGTAATGTGATTGTGAGATAAAACAAATACAAAAAATAAATAGTATTTCTCAAGAATTTGTTAGGATGAACGTACAAGTTATTAATGGCATAGACTGCTTGAATAAAAGGTAATGATTTAAAAGTTCTGTTTTAGAGATGTAATTTTATTGTGAAGCAGTAATGAGTAATGTCACCTAATAGCAGTACTTAGACTAAATAGTCCAATTTTGAAAGGATTTTTGCCTCACATTTGATATTTTTAAGAACTTAATTTCTAAAGCTGAATTTCTCTATTTAAAAAAATTCTTATAGGAGTGCTTATCTTAATAGCTTAGAACAAAGATTGTCTTTGGGCTACATATTATTAGGAAGTTGTCAACTACATAATGGAATTGCTTATTTATAATTTACCAAACACCTAGAATTATAGCAAGGATTAGAATCAGTACTTGATCCCTCTGTCCTTTATACTTAAGTACAGAAAAGTGGAGATATAACTACTTTGTCATCACTTACCTTACATGAAACATTAGGAAATAATGAAGATAAACCCTATAAGAATGTTAGACATCTCTCAAACCTTCAGTCCCTTGATTCCATAAATGGTATAAGGTCTTGATAAAAGAAGTAAGTTTAAAGTGAAGAAATCTGCAATTATATTAATTACAAAATAGTTAAAGACTCTTGGTCTATAAGACCAAGTAAGTTCTTGGGACCAGCAGTTAGCGTAATGGCTATGTCGCTGGACTCCCATGTAGTCAACCATGGTTCAAGTCCTGGACCCGGTGGCTTAAACTCACGCCTGTGCGCGCGTGTGTGTGTGCCCAAGATCTCGGGTGGAGAATGGAGGAGAAGGGATTGCGGCGTGGCCATCCCCCCGGGGGGTGATTTCTCGCTTTCTGTCTCTCTGTCTGTCTCTGTCTGTCTGGTGAGCACACGTGCAAAAACCTCTCAAAAAAAAAAAAAAAAAGACCAAGTAAGTTCTTGAATTATCGGGCTTGACACATGAGTTATATAGTAAGCATACATTAACTTCTAAATGCTTATATACTTATTTGCAGAAGTTGAAGCCTATATAATTGTTCAGATTGCCAGGTCCCTGTGATTTCCTGTGGGGACTGTCTAAAAAACAGATTTGAAAGATGTTGGAATATTGGTATTAACTGTTAAATACCATTCCTCTATGTGAGGAGGAAATAGGTATCTTGTATTTTAATTCTTAGTCTCAACAAAGTTCTCTACAAGTAACAGTTATAAAAATAGTTTATACAGGGGCTGGCAGATGGTGTGGTGGTTAAGGTTCTGGACTCCCTCCCAGTGGCTGATCGTGGTTCGAGTCCCAGACCTGGCAGCTTGCTTTCTCACTCTCTGTCTCTTTCTGCCCCTCTCGTCAAATTAAAAAATAATAATAGCGATAAATAAAATCAAATAAGTGGTTCTTTAAAAAAATAGTTTATATAAGCATTTTTCATAAATAACATGTTTTCTATATTATCAGAGTGACAGCTTCTTGAGCGCCAGGAGCATGTCTTATTTACCAGGTTCTTGATAATACAGTAATTGTGCTGCAATGCTGTGGATATATAAAGGTTGGGCTTCATTAGTAACTGACTAGTTATATGATATATGCAGCCGGAAATCGAAAACCAAGGTTTTCTCAGTTTGTTGTGTGTAGACATGTATGTGCTCACACACAACTTACATATACGTATCCACTTAATCATATGCGTACTATGGCCCTCACTATAGTAAGTCCTTTGGATAAAATTGTGGTTCCTGGTTCAGTTTAGTTAGAGCTCTGTATAGCATAGAATATGTAATTGTTATTCCAATTTATATTTTACCTATAATACCCATAAGGTAGAAAATTTAAAATACCCTTAAACTTCAATTGTATGCTTTTTGGAAGAAGGCAAATTGAAATAGGATGAGGGATTCACTTCTGTTTAACTTTATTTAGAGGAATGACAATTTTGAATGATTAAAGAAATTGCTGAGAAACTAGTCTAATGTAAAATATACATTGCAAGATAACAGAAGGGGAGGTTTCAGGAACTCTTGTTTCATTGCCAAACTCCACTTTACTAAGAGAACTAAAATAAAAAAGGTATAATGTACTTCAGTGCCTTGTGTTAGGAAACAAATGTGTAGTATACAGTATTTAATACTACCTACCAGTTTTCATTTTTAAATACAAATTCGTAGCATGATGCTGAACTCTAAAATCCATAGTACTTTGTATCTTCTTATCCAGAAGCTTCTGGAGGCCAAAAAAAAAAAAAAACTTTTCCAGATAAAATTTATTTTTTTTTTTTT
>NW_006203745.1:64101-74566 GCF_000334495.1 Tupaia belangeri chinensis | reverse complement strand
AATTTTCTTTTTTTTAAAGAATTATTTTATTTAACTTTATTTATTTATTTCAATTTGACCAGAGAGGGACAGAGCAAGGGGTTGGGGGAGTGAGAAAGCAAGCTGCCAGGTCCAGAATTCAAACGGTGGTCAGCCATGTGGGAGTCCAGTGCTCCTAACCACCATGCCACCTGTCGGCACCATAAAGCTTAATTTTCTATACTGATATCACTGGAGTAAAGGTTTGTGACCTTCGTGAACCAGGTATTTTAAGATTAAAGTAAATAAAACAGAAAAAGCACTGAATTTTAATTCAGAGTTGTCAGACTTAGTTAAGTCACTGAAGTTCTTTGGACTTCATTTTGGAATTTTTGTTATATACATAACCACCTAAGAGTAACTATCAATACTTTGAAAGTCAGATTTTCAAGTTCCTGTATTTACCTAAAGCAAACACAATCTTTCAGTCAAGCAATAAAAAACTGGCCTTGTTAGGGCCAGCTAGTGGCATGGTGGTCCCATGTGGCTGACTATGTGGTTCGCGTCTGGTGCATGTGTGTGTTTGTATGTGTGTGTGTATCCAGAGTCCCAAGCGGAGGATGGAGAAGGGAAGTGGAGTGGCTGTGTCCCCCCCTTTGGTGTTTTTTTACTTATTCTCTCATTATTCTCTCATTTTTTCTATCCTTATCCAATGAGTGCACATTCTTTACAGCAATTTTTTTTTCAAGTTAAACAACTGACCTTATTATTTTTAATATCTTGCCAATTTTTTGAACAGCCTCTAAAAACCATTCTTATTTCCTTATTTTACCTCTTGTACCCTGCAAATCTGTACCTTTACCTCTGAACTCTGTTTGCTAGGTTTGTGATAACTAAGATGGTGCTAGTTTCCATCAGTGGTGAGATATGGTTCATGTACATAAGATCATGTGGGTGTAAAACATTTTCAGAGGAGTGTACATTCACAGAGGAATCAAGCTAGCAGCCTCCTTTTTCTTTTTCTTTTTGATTGAAGCAACATTTAGAAGTCAGGCAATTCCAAAAAATATCTAGTCTGGAATCCTCTTGATAACTTGGAAGATCTAACAGTATTGCCTGTGTTCTATCAGGCATTTAATCCAGTGCCTGTAGATTGTCCTCTTCGGTGTTCCTTCTCTTTTACAAAGTACTGTATGTACTAAAACTGGAGTGTGGTATCCCTGTCTGTCAATGTCTGTTGAATTGAACCTTTGATTTCTTTGTAGTTTAGTGTATTCAAGGATTGCAGTTATGTTTGCATGCTGGTGTCAGGCAGATAAAGTACTTGTTTAATACAATTTTGTTTGTTTGTTTTTAAAAATAGCAGACATGGTCTGTGTTCAGGCAAATACACTGATTCACCAACATAAACCCAGATTGTCTCATGCAAAACCTTGACAAATGTTACCTTTTCTGTATCTTAACAGAAGACTATCAGGACTGCTCCAGCTGGTTTTCAGGTGAGAATCTGGGCCCCCAATGATCAAGTCCTTAACAAACAGTGGTTTTTATGTTAGAGTCTTGGGATTTTCAAAAAATAGGGCATCCAAGTGCTGGAATCATCCTATAGGCTGCTAGCTTATAACTTTTGTATAGATTTTAATTTCAGCTCTAAGTGGAAATACTATTTAATGAAACGTTTCATTGAACTAATTTGTTGTACATACATTTGATGAAAAATATGTCTTGTGGTATGTTAATTTCAGAAACAATTCTAGAGGTTTTAAAATCATTTTAGAAGTCTAAATAGACCCATATATACATCAAGAAAACTCTTTAAGTGCTTTATCTCATAGAAATTAGGATTTTTATAGCACATAAATCATGTGTTTATTGAACTTTTTTTAACCTGGCATTTGCTAACCTTTGTTCTACTCTTAATATTCTTAGGTTGGGATACTGTTGCCGAACTACTATGAAGTAATTGAATATATGCATATCTATCTATATACAATATCACATAATGTTAAATTTAGGACAGTGAAGGCCAGTCAAATGGCATGGTGGTTAAGGTAGCTGCATCCCACATGGCCAGCTTATGGTTCAAGTCTTGCACTCACCTACTTGAAAGATAGGCCAGGCACAAGTGTGTGCATGTCCAAAATCTGGAGAGGCAAAGACATTGCAGAGTGAGCATTCCCTCGAGGGTTACTATCTCACTTTCCCTCTGTCTTTATCTCCTTGTCTCTCCAGTGAGTGCATGTACCTTATAACAAATTTAAAAAAAAAAGGACAGTGATTTAAGACATTTATGAAGATAGTTTAAAAAAAAATCACTTGGGAATTAGATGTTACTTTATGTCTTAGAGATAATTATTTATTTACAAAAACGTTATGCCAGTGGATATAGTCTTGAACAGTAGTAGCTTATGACGAAATTACATTTCTTTTCTTTATAACTAACTTATTCTAACTTGAAAATGAATTAAAATGTACATGAAATAGACTTTTTCTAGCAAATGAAGGAAGTGGCCAGAGGAAACTGCTTAAGTTAGTCATGTAACCCAGTACTATAAGCTCTAACATTCCTCTTTTAAAATCAGTTTTGGTTTTAAATATACTACATATATTTATAATTAAAATCCTTAAAATAAACAAAACTATTAGTTTTGTGTAATAGTTTTTAAAACATTGCCATGTGTTTGACACATCTCCCTTCAATAAGTGGAGTATTCATGTTACCCCTTTGAACCTGGATAGGCTTTTGCTGTTGCTTCTGTGAATAAAGTACTGTGGTGGTGTTGCTGGTTTTCTGCCTGGTCCTTCTCTTTTTGGGACATACACATTTAGAACTCTAAACAGCCATGTAAGAGGTCTGCGTACCTGAAAGCTGCCATAGTGGAGAGTGTGAACACCCAAGAAGCTTCAGCTTCTTTGAGTTTCCTAGCCAAGGCACCAGCTAGACTGAGATAAACCTTCATATGTTTCCATACCCAGCCACCATCTTGACTACAACCACGTAAGAGACCCTAGTTGAGCCCACAAACTATAAGTAATAGTGAAAAATAATTGTTCAGGTTTAAGTCACCAATTTGGGGTGGACATATACAGTGTTAGATAATTGAGGCTTCTGTATACCTGTTTTATTTCAGAATTTGTTGTGTGTTCTGGACCAGATTTCATACAATATATCATGTAGCCTAGTCATTATAAAGGGTTATGTTGGTCAGGGTTTATTAGAATCTCTTAGTGATAAAGGCTTTTAGGTTGGGAAACTCATTAGGAGATTCAAATAATTGTCCTCTGTTTTGTTTCCTAAAGTTGATCTTTTTTTTTATCCTAAATGCCTCTTATTAGAGGTGAAGAAGCCCGAATTCAGGAAGATTAGGACCTTTCCCAATGCTTAGGTCATAAATGGTAATCTGGATTGTTTACCTCCAAGGCTCTTTGAATTGTTTATCACATTTCACTGGTTTCACTGGTGGAGAGAAGTAATTTTTACAACAAGGATCGGCAAAACTTTTTGTAAAGGGCCAAATAAGCTTTGTGATCCATAGAAGTTTTCTCATGTTTTTTTGTTAGTTTGTTTTTTTGTTTTGTTTTGTTTTTTATTCGTCATACGGCACATATGCTTACCCAGGAGCACTGAGAGAGAAAGGGAGAGGGAGAAAACATTCCTCAATGCCATGTGGTCACACTGCAATCCCGTCTTTATTTCTTCATCCTGTCAGGAATTTTGGGCAGGCATGCACACACACCAGGCATGTTTTTCAAGCCATAATGGCCAGGTTTCAAGCTGCATGGTCTTCTGTGTGGAAGTTGGCTCCCTTAACCACAAGGCTACTGGGTTGGTTCTTTTCCTTTTTAAAAAAAAACACCTTAAAATGTAAAAACAATTCTTTATCCTATAGGTCATGCAAAAACAAACCAGGGCCCAAATTTGTCTTGCAGATTTTAGTTAGCCAAGGTATAAGCCACACACTTGCTCATTGTTGTCATGGACTATCACATGGACTATGTGTATACCATTAAATGAAGGTGTTATCTTAAAATTTCAGTTAAATTTAAAATGTTAAAGTGTTGTCAATACAAAGCTTTCTTGTGCACTAATTTGAATATTCTGTTACATAGAAGCTTTTATTATTTTACATTTGCATTGTATTGTGTATTGTGTATATATATATATATATATATATACACACACATACATACATACATACATACATACATGTATGTATTTATTTATTTATGGCCGTAGGGTATGTGTGCTCTCTGGAGAAACAGACAGTGAGAGGGAAAGTGAGAAATTACCCCCCCACTACCACCACCCCCAGGGTAGATGGCCACATCACAATCCCTTCTCCATTCTCCTCCTGGGATTTTGGGCGCACGTGCACACATGTACCTGTTGTGAGCCTTAAGCTGCTGGATCTGGGACTTGAATGGGTCAGCCATGTGGGCATCCAGTGCCTTAACCTCTGTGCCATCTGCTGGCCCCATGTTGTGGTTTTAAAAATTTTTTAAATTAGTTTATTCCCTGAATTAGAGAAACAGTTTTAGCACCCCAACAGGGTTCTTAAGCTACAGTTCACCCCCATCTTCAGCTATTCTGGATCATGGGCATATGTGTGTTGGGCTTTACTCAGGGAGATTCCTGGTATTAAACCAACAACTTTCCCATGTTGGTTAACCTCCGCATTCTTTGTACATTGTTTAAAGGTACCTGATAATTTAATCATATATTTAGAAGGCCTGAATTTCAGATTCATATCCATACGTTTCTAGACAAGCGTATTTGATCACCCTGAACTTTCTGGCCTCATCTTTATCTGCAAAATATTAGAAGATAAAATATGCCTTAGTTGATACTATATGTAGCCATAATGTGTGCAAAAGTGATCAAATGTTAAAGCAGCAGTTGTTTTATTAAGTAAACGTCCATTAGTATCAGTTATCTCAAAATTAAGCTTGTAGATGATTTCTAAAACTGCAGCCAGTTTCTGATTTTGAATTTGTTAAAAATTTTTAGAAGAGCAATACCCTTTTCTATAGGGGAACCATGAGTTAGGCATGTCTTTGAAATTTAAGTTGTTTAATTCACATCATGCATAATGCTTTCATTCTGTATTAAACTTAGTATATATAAAACATAATTTTACATAAATACTTTGGCTTTTGGGGTGATACTTTGAAATAAGCTCTAGTGATTTCATGAAAAGATTTTTGCAGCACTGTATTCACTTAATTGCCTATTTTGTTATGATAATTTTAAGTTTTTTCTTTTGGTTTACAAATATTTTTTCATTCTGTCAAGACTTGCTGTATCCACTTTTTTTCTGATAGCTCTAACCCAATAATTACTAAATATCTGCAAAACTTGAATTATTGGTACCGACAGGTGGCATGGTAGTTGAGGCGCTGGACTCCCATATGGCCAACCACAGTTCAAGTCCTAGACCTAGCGGCTTGTTTTCTCACTTTCCCTCTCTTTCTCGTACTCTCTCTCTCTGGTCAAATTAAAATAAATAAAGTTAAATAAAATAATTCTTTTTTTTAAAAAAAGAAATAAGCTCTAGTGATTTCATGAAAAGATTTTTGGAGCACTGTATTCACTTACTTGCCTATTTTGTTATGATAATTTTAAGTTTTTTCTTTTGGTCTGCAAATATTTTTTGTTCTGTCAAGACTTCCTGTATCCACTTTTTCTGATTGCTCTAACCCAGTAATTACTAAATATCTGCAAAACTTCTATCAAACTTTTTTTTTACTTATAGTCTAAAAATGGTGTTTGTCACCATTTAGATCATAAAGGAATTTTGTCTTTAGTGAAACCCAAACCTAGAGAATGAAAGTCTTTTTAATTGATAGTTTCTGATTTTTAATAACATTTAAAAAATAGTGAACACCAGTAGAAAGAACTCATGTATTGGGTGATGGGCAAAGTTATGACACATTTTTGCATAGAAAAACAGAAAAATACGTCATGACTTTACTGGTTACCCAATACTTTATATTCATCTTAGAAAGATAGTGCAGATTTGCATCTGTACATCCAGAGAAATCTATTGTCATGGCATTCCATACATAGTTATTTTCAAATAATCCTTAAAAACTGTGTCCAAAATTATAAGAGAAAAATGTGACCACTTCCATTTCTTAAGTAACCTTATTTCACTTCTTACCCTAATAATAAATAGTTCTCTTCAGTCAATGAATTTTTTTCTTCCTTATTTCTCCTTTTGGAGAAATTTTAATCTTACCTATTTATAGACCCTGTTAATAAACTTTGCAGTATAATTGGACCTTGCTTCTTGACTGGAGCTGTAAATCTCATTTTGTCTCCTTAGTTTTATGATTTAACATTTTCCTTTGTCACATCCTTTTTTTATTCAGAAAGGTTTGCCATAAGGTGTGTGCGCTCTCTAGAGAGACAGACTGAATGAAAGAGAGAAATCACCCTTTCTTGGGGGATGGAGATAATGGCCATGCTGCAATCCCTTCTCTATTCTCCTTTTAGGATCTTGGGCATGTATACACACGTGCCTGGCGTGAGTTTTCAATCGCTGTGCCTGGCGTGAGTTTTCAATCCCTGGGTTCAGTACTCGAACCGCAGTTGACTACTTGAGAGTCCAACGACTTAACCATTGCATCTTCCCCCCTTAGGCTGTTCCCCACTTTGTCACATCTTAAATTTGGGAACATGTTTTTAAAACATCAACCATTACCTTTAGTGCAGTATCAGAATTATTTTAATGTGGGAAATACATCTTTCTAAGATTTATTTTGTCTTGTTGGACAGAGTGGGTTAGGGGTACAACACTGAACAAGTTACACTGTTATGGTTCATACCAGCCAACTCCAAACTTTTCTGATTGGTTAGCACACCAAAAACCTTTTCACACATCAAATACTTTTTCTTATAACTTTCTTTTGACATGATTTCAGATAAAGAGAATGATTAGAAGAATAGTACAAAGAGTTTTCTTTTACTTCCCAAAAATACTGTGCAGATGTTAATATTTTATCACATTAGTCTTTTTCTCATTCCCTCCACCCCTTCCCTACCTTTTATATTTATGGCTGTACCATGTATGCTATGGGACATGTGCGCCTGACTAGAGACCGAGAGAGATGGTGAGAGTTAGGGATCATCCTTAGTCCCACGGGGAAGGCCATGCTACTATATCCCTTCTCCTCCTTTGTCCTCTTGGGATTTTGGGCATGCATGCACACCCCCCGTGTGAGTTTTAAGCCTCTGGGTCTGGGACTTGAACTGCAGTCAGCCACATGGGAGTCCAGCGCCTAAGCCACTGTGCAACCTGCTGGTCTCCCCAAATTATCTTTCAGTTGCATGTATGGTTTGTCTTTGTCTCCAAAGACGGTGCTTAATTATGTATTTTCTAAAAATATAAATTTTATTTTTTTCTTTTAAATCATACATAGTACTATCAAAATTAGGAAATTAACCTTACTATTGAAATCTACAAACCTTGCTTAGATTTCCTCTTTTTCAGATGTGTTTCAGATCATGGACCTGTATTCATTTGTCATGTTTCTTTAGTCTCTTTTTATTATAGAATAGTTCCAGTTTTCTGTTTCATGACAGTTATACGTTATTTTGATGCTCTTTAATTTGTCTGATACTTCTTTACATTTAGGTTCAGATTTTGCATTTTGTATAGAAGTTTCACTGATGCATTGTTCTGTTTTTCTCAGTACACCATACCAGAGGATCCGTGATGTTAAGTTGTCTCATAACTGGTGATGTTGACCTTGATTTTTTTTGGTTAAGTTAGCAACTGCCATCTTTCTTCACTATAAAGTTACTAGTCTTCCTTTGTAATCTTGTGGGGAGTATACATCCTTGATAATTATTTATTTGTAAGTTACATACATGTATTTGTACTAATTTAATGTGCACATTTTAAAAAAACCCTCACAAAGTTAGAAATTAAAGTTTGAGATAAAAATGTAGGAAGTTCTGGTTGTTTTTTGGATCCCAGTTTTGTCTTTTTATACCCTGTGAGGGGTCAGTATTCCTGGCTTTGTAAGCCAGAGCTCTGTACATGGTTTTTTTTTTTTTACCTTGTATTATTTAACAGGAATTAACCCTGTGTCTTGATCCTGAAATAAAAGCTCCTTGAAGGTTAATAATTTCATACTTAGTGCTCAAAATAAATGCTTAATGATACTGATATTTCCTATTATTTTACAATTTTGTTTGCAGATGGAGAACTTAATGTTCTAGATGATATTTTGACTGAAGTGCCAGAACAGGATGACGAACTATATAATCCAGAGAGTGAACAAGATAAAAACGAGAAAAAGGGTATGCAAGATTTCTGTTATTTTTTTAAAAGAACAGTGTAAATGGATGTTTCATTTCTTTTTAAAAATTTATTAAGATGATTATTATTTATCATTATTATTATTTTAAAATTTCCTATGGGGCATGTGTATTCACCAGAGAGCCACAGAGAGAGGTGGCTGGAAAGGCTAAAGCAAGCCTCCAGGTTCTGGACTCAAACCACAATTGACCATGTGGGTGTTCAGTGCCTTAACCACCATGCCACCTACTGGCCCTGAGATTTAATTTCTTTAGAAACTGGGCTCTTGTTTGTGTTCTTTGAGGCAAAAGCACAAAATAAACTGGTATCCTATTCCACAGGAATAAGAATAACATTTTTAAATATTTGAAGCTTATCATATATATGGCTTTATTCCAGTAGTTAAAGTGTGTGTTTTCTTTTAGCTTAACTTAAAAATATTTTAGAAGATACTCCACAGAAATGAGACTTTTTTCTTTCTTTTGTAGATTATGTGTTAACTTTTTGTGAAATACGGAATACTACCAATATTTATATGTTTTTTAAAATTACATTTTAAAGGATCAAAAAGAAAAAGTGATCGAATGGAATCTACTGACACCAAGCGACAAAAGCCTTCTGTTCATTCAAGACAGTTGATTTCTAAGCCATTGAGCTCATCTGTTAGCAATAGCAAAAGAATAGTTAGTACAAAGGGAAAGTCAGTCACAGAGTATAAAAATGAGGAATATCAAAGATCTGAAAGAAACAAGCGTCTGGATGCTGATCGAAAAATTCGTCTATCAAGTAGTGCCTCCAGAGAACCCTATAAGAATCAACCTGAAAAAACTTGTCTTCGGAAAAGGGATCCTGAAAGGAGGGCCAAATCTCCTACACCAGATGCCTCTGAGGTAGTAAATATTATTGCAGATGTAAAAACAGAAACAATTCTTGTTGAGCCGTTAGAACTATTTATTCACCCTGACCTTGTCTGTTATATGACTGCTGATTCCCCTTTTTCTTTAAACATCAGAGAATTGGGCTTGAAGTGGATAGACGTGCAAGCAGATCCAGCCAGTCTTCTAAGGAAGAAGTGAATTCTGAAGAATATGGCTCTGACCACGAAACTGGCAGCAGTGGTTCTTCTGATGAGCAAGGCAACAACACTGAGAATGAGGAGGAAGGGGTGGAAGAAGATGTGGAAGAAGACGAAGAGGTAGAAGAAGATGCGGAGGAAGATGAAGAGGTGGATGAAGATGGAGAAGAGGAAGAGGAGGAGGAAGAAGAAGAAGAGGAAGAGGAGGAGGAAGAGGAAGAAGAAGAATATGAACAAGATGAGAGAGACCAGAAGGAAGAGGGAAATGATTATGACACTCGAAGTGAGGCCAGCGACTCTGGTTCTGAATCAGTTTCTTTCACAGATGGGTCTGTCAGATCTGGCTCAGGAACAGATGGATCAGGTACTAGTTTTCATACATCAAAGTTTTTCTTTTTATTTTTCCTTTTAAAATAGACTTGATTGGTTTTGTTCTTGAACATGTTTAACTTGGATGATAAAATTTATGAGGAGATGAAGGGTATTAATAGGATTGTCTTGTGATCTTTTATAGTTAATTATATGCTGAGTGTTATGAATATATTTGAATAATCTCGAATAATATTTACATATTTTAGTGAGGGCATTTCCTAGCTAAAAATTACAAGTGAACGCAAATCCAGTTGTTTTCCTGTAAGTTAAATGTATTTCAAGTTTTAAGTGCTTAGATTTTCATATCAGTTGACAGCAGCTTATTTAAACACTTAAATGTACCTAAGTATATTCATGTGAAATCTGTTCACTTAGATATTATTTCTTTTTTTCTTTTTTTTGGAGAAGTTTGTGCTATAGGGCATGTGCGCTTGCCAGAAAGGGAGAGACAGAAAGCAAGAAATCACTCCCCAGGGGGGATGGCCACACCACAATCCCTTCTCCATTCTCCTCTCTGGATCTTGGGCACACAATGAACATGTACCCAGCATGAGTTTAAGCCACCGGGTCCGGGACTCAAACTGCTGTCGATTACATGGGAGTCCAGTAACATAGCCATTATACCGATAGTTGGTCCCGGTATTACAGTATTTCAAAAGAACTTATTTCTTCTTTTTTGGGGGGGAGCACAAATTTTTCTTCCAGTTTTACATTAATGAGTTGACAGAGAGGGTCTAGAGGGCTGGGTAATAAA